>NC_082688.1:39391442-39653139 GCF_949987515.2 Delphinus delphis | reverse complement strand
CTCACTTCTTTAGGCTATAACTTTAATCCTATCCCAGTGGGCACTGCTAATAAATATGACAGAATGCTATATAATTATTATAAAAGTTTTCCTTATCACTCTCCTATTTTTGCTTATTCCTCATAGTGTGGCAGCTCAGCTTAAATTACTGATTTTAAAAAGGAAGATCAACTGGTCACCATCCTTTATTGATAGCTACAATCTTAAATGTTTTTGTCTTATTTTTTTCTATTTTCCTACAATGAATAAAAATCATAAATGAGATAACTTAAGGAATGACTCATCTAGTGATTACAATAGGTCCATGTTGTCTTTATTCTGAAACTACTGATACTGAAAGTTTGTCGAATTTTGCCTAAAACATTCTGACTTCTGAAGCCACATCACAGAGATATCAGAGGATGAAGAACAATGCCATCTGTCCATCCTTGGAGACACTGTCAAATAGGGTCGATGCAGGCCCAAGAGTTTTGGGCTAGAATGAGGGAAAATTCATGGAAACGTGTTTTTCTTCATTTTAGCTCCCATATTTGTAAGCTTAGTAAGCTTCAAAGGAAATGTAAGAAAGCATGAAACCATGCAAAATGATATGATGAAAAATTCTGGCCAGAGTTCTGCACACTGAGATCAGCAAGTTGTCACACTGATGGGAAAGTTTTCTAATATGGGCACTGTCTTCCATTTTGTTTCTGTCCTCACCATCTCCTATTCAATTGACAACCTTATTTACATCACTTCTGAGAAGCTCAAGGGCCTGGAGACTGTATTATGGAGACTATTAGGAATTACGGTGACATTCTGGTGGCTTTATAATATTCCTGAGAGAGTCATTAGTCTCCTTGTAATTACTAGAAGGAGAATTAAGGCACCCCTTTTTAATATCTGGGCAAGGACAAAGATTCTTATGTCGGCCTATTTGCTAAAAGTTGGCTTATGGCAGAGACCATTGGAGGCTTTGTTTTCATCCTTCTAGACTTTCCACTTTTCAAATCTTAATTCTGAGAGAAGAGTCAGGTTTCAGAGCAAGGTCTGCTACTAACTATGATTGAGCAAGAGAACTTGATGAGCTTGGCCCATGGGATCTGTTTATTCTAGGACATGGGAACCAGAAATCATGTAAAGGAGGATGGGACCTATGAGACACTTCACCATGACCACCAAATACAGTTGCAGCCCACACACTATCTGGCATGTAAAATTAGCAACTTCTCCTTTCCAGGGTGGGTAGCAAAACTAGGAAAAGAGGTGAGAATGTAACTAACTAGCTAGAAAGGGCCAAAAATGTTCATTCTTCAACTTTACCACTTTATATCTATACTTTATACCACTTTATACTTTATATCTATACTTTAGATATAAAGTATAGATACCACTTTATATCTATACTTTAAAGATTGGCAAGGAATGATTTATACCACTTTATACTTTAATGATTGGCAAGGAATGATGTTGGAGCTGTTAATCTCCAGAAATCCAGCTAGCTACTAGCCAGCAAGATGACAAGCACTCTCTCTCTGACAAATATATTCCGACAAGCAGAATATCCCAATATGAAGTATTTTAAGTTTTGTTTTGTTTTGTTTTGTTTTGCGGTACGCAGGCCTCTCACTGTTGCAGCCTCTCCCGCTGGGGAGCACAGGCTCCAGACGCGCAGGCTCAGCGGCCATGGCCCACGGGCCCAGCCGCTCCACGGCACGTGGGATCCTCCCGGACCGGGACACAAACCCATGTCCCCTGCATCGGCAGGCAGAACCCCAACCACTGCGCCACCAGGGAAGCCCATATTTTAAGTCGTAATTTTCTTTTGAAGAGAGATTTCAAAGGGATCATTATAACCAAAAAGTATTAATCACCAATGAGATAGACTAGTTGCAAAAAATGATTCTAATAGTATTGCCATATAATCCAGCAATTCCACTCCTGGCCATATATCCAGACAAAACTATAATTCAAAAAGGTACATGCTCCCCTATGTTCACAGCAGCACTAGCTACAATAGCTGAGACATGGAAACAACCTAAATGTCCATCCACAGATGAATGGATAGAGAAGATGTGGTTTAAATATACAATGGAATACTCCTCAGTCATAAAAAAGAACAAAATAATGCCATTTGCAGCAACATGGATGGACCTAGAGATTATCACACTAAGTGAAGTAAGTCAGAAAGAGAAAGACAAATGCCATATGATATTATTTATATGTGGAATCTAAAATATGACACAAATGAACTTATCTATGAAACAGAAACAGACTCACAGACACAGAGAGCAGACTTGTGGTTGCCAAGGGAGGTGGGGGTGGGGAAGGGATGGATTGGGAGTTTGGGGTTAGAATATGCAAATTATTATAAGTAGAATGGATAAACAACAAGGTCCTATGTATAGCACAGGGAACTACATTCAATATCCTGTAATAAACCATAATGGAAACAAATTTTTAAAAACGATCTAATTCTCCACTTCTCTTGCATCTACACCCTTTGAAATATTACTTGAAAGCAAGTTCCATCAAGGAGTGGAATCTAGTTCACCACTCCTTAATTCTGGGCTAGCCATGTGACATCCTTTGACCAATAGGATGCCATGGAAGTCACAGCACGTCAGTTCCAAGCCTAGGCCTCAAGAGGCCTTTCACATTTCCACTCAACCTCTTCGGACTCTGCCTCCACCATGAAAACAAACCCAGAGTAGACTGCTGGAGGGCGAGGGACCACTCAGAGAAGGGCTGAGTCATTCCAAGTAAAGCCATATTAGACCAGCCAGCCCATGGCCAACTCACAGTTGACCAGCCATGCATGAGCAAGGCCAGCTGAGATCACTGGACTAGTTTAGGCTTGTAGACCATTCCATGCTCTTGATTCCTCTACCTGGTCTCACAAGAGTATCCGTTTACCCTCTGCTTCCCCGTCTGATTCATCTAAGTAAATCTACCTTCTTCGTCCAGCCAGCCCACTGCTCTAATTGGTTTCATTTGCTCTACCACTTCAAGATCTGTTCATTGCTGTACCCCAGGCAGTGCCTGGCACACATAAATATTCATTAATTAATGACAAATCACTCCTTAATATCCTACAACAAGACTTTCTTGACTACAAAAAAAGAAGTAATTATTTCTCAGTAAGTGTCACGATGTATTTTGTTCTTTGCTACATATAAAAGTAAAAACAGCAATCCAAACTATACAGTGAATGTGCAATTATATTGTTTTTTCCACAGTTAGAATGTTTGTGGGCATCAAATTTGTTTTTTTAGACTTAAAACTCCAGAGAACAGAGGTTAAATCTGGTTAAGCAACTTTAAACCATAGACTGTACTTTTAAAATGAGCAAACAGAAGCTTATCGATTACTTATTTCACCTAGATGATGATGATGATGAAATGATAGTTTAGTAAATCATCCTGCTTAGGAATTACCACAAGATAGAAGAGAGAGACTATCAAATATGATATCAGAAATTATAGAGTTGGAAACAGACCAAGATTTTTTTGGAACTAATCCTTACTGTTATAGAAGATGCCATTTTTTAAAGTCTCTTGATCAATATGTTTTTTTTTTTCTCCATTCTCTATCTACTGATTCAATGTCAGAGTCCATTTAAAATTCCCTCCATCATATTCAGATCATGAAGGAAACTGCACACCTCAGGAACCAATTAAAGCTTAACTTACCTCCTCCTGACCATCCCTCAGCAGCTGTTCCCAGAGAAGGCTGGAGGAAGCTCAAAGAAAAGCCTCCTTGGAACAAACTCACCTGGAACTCATGGACTCCGTCTGAGTCTGCAGCGCCAGGGGCCCTGGCGTTTCTCTCTGAGCTGTGATTTCATTCAGCTTGAGCACGGCATTCTGAACAGGGTGCTAAGGGGAATTTAGAGAATAGATTAGACATGGTTTTTACCCTCAGGAATCTCACAATTTAATGGAGAAAATAAGATAAACACACAGTCAATTAAGAGAAAGTAGATACATATGTATACATAAAAATATTGATTTAAGTTTGGGAAAGAGAAGATAGGCAAAGGATTTAGATGCTAATCAGGAAAGTCTCGCAGACTTTGCAGCCTTCACACGCATTCATCTTAAGTGGATGGAAAGCTCTCTGTGTGCCGAAAGAAAGAGGACAGCTGTTCCAAGGAGAGATTTCTCTTTTTTCCCACTCCTCCCACCCCCAAATGGCCCTGGAGCAAGAGAAGCAACTGTATGCTCAGAGACTGTAAGTCACGTCCGTGTGACTGACCAGCTGCGTCATTCGATGATGCCACGGAGATATTTTCACTTGGCCTTCTAGTCATCTGAGAATAGCCAATTTAGAATGTACTATATTTTCTGTCACTAGCTGTTCACCCAACAAGTGAGGTAATGCCAAATAGTTTCTCTCTTTTATTAAAGACATGATACTGATACGCTTGACAAAAATGCTCACATTGTCCATTGTTGAGGAGGAATACTTAATTTCATATAGGGGGAATCAAACTTGATATTTGGTCTCCTAAAGCCTATATTTCTCCAGAATTTATGGCCAGCACCATGATTGCTTTTTGGCTCAGAATGGTATGCATAGGAAGTGGCAGCCTAGGCTTTGTAGAAATGCTGCAGAGCCCTGGGGAATCCCAGAGAAGATTACACAGAGGTTACACAGTCCTCTGCTAAGTTCCTATACTTCTCACTTCATGTTGGAATAACATTATCCTACTGAACAAACAAAATAAAGTGAAGCAAAGTAATTGGTGTCTTTGAGCATCTGATGAATGGCAGTTTTGTTTGTTTGTTTCCGACATTATTTATGGAGTTAAAATTCCCAAATTTGCTGCCCCCTTCTTCCTCTTTCACTTTTCCAATCTAATCGAAGATTGTTTTTTCTTTGCCTCTTGGTGGGGGGATCTGGGGGAGAAGAGACAGATGGTATCGTTTGCAAAAGGAAAGCTGAGAGATCACACATATATCTTTCAGCTTTGTGGCAAATCAAGCCAAGATTCTTGCTTGAAGTGTCTAGTACGACGCAGGCACAGAGGCGTACCAGAGAGGGTGAGGCCAGCCACGGAGGGCAGTGCAATAAATTGCCGTGGGCTGATCCAACAGCAGAACATGGGAGCTATTACACCTTGGCAGCTCTCTTATTTTTCCCTTATGGAGTTTCAGACCTGTCCTATACACTGAGATAGCTTTCATCTGGTTAAAACTTGTGCCGTATTTAAACCTCCTTCAGATCCGTGGAGTTGGAGGGAGAAAAAAAAAACAAAAAAAAAAACAAAGCACCCTAACACAGCCCATAACACACTGAAATTATGTTGGGGGTGGGAGAGGGGCAGTAATTGTGCCCAGATAATGTTGTCATACTTTGTAAAGCCTTTAATGCTGGAATTTATTTATTAATGATGCATGGGTTATTACCCACCATCTGTCTTGTGTTAGCAGTGGGCTGTTTCAGATTATGGTAATGTGTTTCTGATTTGAGTTGTGTTGAAAGCCAGAACAAGGCAGCTCATGTGCAGGCCTCTTTGAGGCCTGCTGTTTTCAATTCCTCTTCACAGAAAGGGCTTTTATTTGATTTGTTATGGGGATTTTTTTCTTCTGTTGCCAAAACAGCTGCAAGCCTGGAAGGGAATAAGACACAGGGCCACATCAAACTTGTTAGCTTGTTAAAAAAAAAAAAAGCTGGAATGTTCCAGGAATCAAAAAAAAAAAAAAAAAAAAAGGATGTGAGAAGGTAGATGGACAGAAGGGGGCAGTAGGTGGGGGGGAGAAAAAGGTTTAGTGGCCTTTCTGATTGGCTTTTATGTCAAGAGTAGAACAACCTATTTTGTGATTTTAAGTATTATAGGTCAGATTGCTATGTAGTTAATTTATTATGCCCATTCACACCAAAGAGAATGGCTTTCTTCTGAATAGCTTTAACAGTCTTTATGCTAGTACAGTGGATAAATAAAAGTCCCCAATGAGCTAGCCATCCTCCTCCAGTCATCAAAGCAAACACCCAATAAATAAGCCTGTTTTTTTTAATGTACTGAACAAATTCGGATTTGTTCATGAATATGAAAAAAAAAAAAAAGGTAACAGACAAGCATCCCTTGTCTGCTGCGAATATTCACCCTGATCTGAGTTCTTTGTATCTCCTCTCAAAGGGCTATGGGTTGGCAAACTATGTTTCTAGACCACTGCTATCCATCAGCAATGTTGATGGAAATGCTCTGTGTCTGCTCTGTCCAGTATGGTAGCCACTGAACACTTTACCATGTGGCTAGAGTGACTGAAAAACTAAATTTAATTTTAATTAATTTACATTTAAAAAGCCATATGTGGCTAATGGACACCATATTGAAAAATAGAGTTCTAGGATTAACTAAGTGAAGAGGATGTTTCTTCCTTCTGATAAAAAATGGAGGCATTTTATACAAGTTATTGTTATGGCCAACTTTTAACATTGAGAATTAGTTTGAAAGATTCTTCCCTGTTGTATTATTCAAGGTTAGTAGCACTAAGGCTTTTTCCCAAAGGCCACTGACAAGTTCTTTCTTGAAGTTCATAAATCCTTCCATCTATAAAATATGGACTTACAGGAAAACTTAATGCTCATATGATAAACAAATAAACAACCATGAAGAACTGTAATCAAACCTCTCGAATCATAATAAATCTACTAATGCTAAGGATGTTCAAGAATTTGTTTTAAATTTACTGGCAGCAATTCTCTCAATTCATATTAAACACAGACTTATTGTTTCTGGAGCATATGGTGTGTTCATGGAGAAGCCCATAACCATGTGAAATTGACTTTGTATACACAAAGACTACACTGTCCAGATTTTAGTTAATTCATATTTTAGAAATTATGAGATAAAAACTTACAAATTTTGTGATGCCTGTGGTTGTCAGTCTGCTTTTCCACAGCTTTTCCCTCGATGGAGAAGAGGCTATAGAGACAGATGATGAGATAAAGAGATATAACAGGGGCAAGGTATACGTTCACCATTCCCTGATACCTGTGCCACCCCGACACACATTTAGACTCCACTTCCCAGCCACCCTTGCAGTTGTATGGGCCATGTAAGTAATTCATAAACTGAGTTCTAGGGGAATATGGGTGGAAATAATATATGCCATGTCCAGATGTGATATCACTGTACTTTTTGCATAATTCTCCTCTTACTTTTGTCAAATGCAGAAAATCATCGAGGACCTGAGGCCCTAGAAGATGGCTACTACATGACAGGAGCCTCTGTCCCTGAATGATACAGTGGAGCAGAGCCATCTCTCCCAACTGAGACTACTTAGATTTAGACTGTGATTGAAAGAAAGAATCTTTGCTGTGCTCACGTTGACTGAGATTTGGAGGATGTGTTTTGCAAATTAACACCCTGAGTGTTACAAGATGACATCTTGGAGAAGGAGCAGTCAGACCAAGCAGAACTTTTCATAGTGTGAACTTCATGTTATTTGCTCTGTCCCTTACTTTGCTGTCAAAACCCTACTTCTAATAGGGAGAAAAACTTACATTTTCTAAGTAAACAAGATGCAAATGTATGGAATGCCAGGTCAATTTATGTAATATATTTATTTAAAATAAAACATAGTTCTGCCATGCAGATTAAAATATAAGCTAAAACGTTCTTTCCATGTAGTAAAGTCCAAATGGCAAGCCAAATATAGGTCTAAGTAGGATAGGCCCTCTCACAGTATCATCTGCATTGCCATAAAAAATCACCAGGGTTTTGTTCCTGAGGCTTTGAGACTTTTTCAGGCTCCTCCTACCATCCTCCTTTTGGATACTTTTACTCTTGGCAGTTCTGCCCTTACAACTTCTCTCCTGCCTAGATGCTGTTTCTCAGTCCATCCCATTCAAATTGATGACTCAGCTGGATGGCCTGATTGGCTTGTTATTTTGGATTCTCCATAATATCCTGCTTAACTTTTATACGCTGAGCCTGTAGGCCTGTCCTTCATTGACCTGAACTGCTGGTACATTCACGACCTCATGTCCAAGCCTCTCTCTCTAACTTCTGCTCATCTGGGGTGAGGGCAGGGGTTCAGACAAAATAATAGTCTGGTTACTGAGAAGGTGTTATGAATGTTTGTGTCCCCCCAAAATTTATATGTTGAAGCCCTACCCTTCAATGTGATGCTATTTTGAGATGGGACCTTTGGGGGTTTGATGAGGTCATGAGGATGAGGTCCTCATGATGGGATTAGTGCCCTTGTAAGAAAAGACACCAGAGAGCTTGCTCTTTCTCTCCCCACACATGCACAGAGAAGTCTTGTGAGCACACAGCAAGATGGAGGCCATTTACAAACCAGAAGAAGAATGCTCAGAATGAAACCTGCCTTGCCAACACCTTGATCTTGGACTTCTAAGATGCCAGAATAGTGAGAAATAAATTTCTATTATTTAAGCCACCCAGTTGATGATGTTTTGCTATGGCAGCCTGAGCAGACTGATACAGCAGATGATTAAAGCAAGGAAAGATTGTCATATTATTTTACTGGTAGTGGTTTATAAGGTAAATGTGGACCACATGCCAACCAGGATGGAGAGGTTCTGTTGGCCATTATAGACCATTTTACAGTAGAGTGGACACATTAACTGTGGTTTTATAATTCTCTCCTTTTCTAGAAATAATGCTGACTTCCTCCTTCCTATTAATGTTGTTTAACTTTTTACAAGTTTTGATATACATCACTAAATTTCAGCTCGTATAATACAATCTTATTTTAATATCACTGAGATAAGACAGTAATTAGGGCTGAAAACACTTCAGTTGTTTTTGTTTCTAAGTATTGTTGGTAGACATGTTCTCATGTCTATATATTGATAGCAGAGCATGTAATACATATTAATTTCTATTTCAATTTGGAAGTTTTATCGTAAGTCATAAAATGGATCTAAGCTTGAGTTCTCAAAGCCACATTTTGTAGTCATCATATAAGGTGATACACCCATATATACAAGATAGGTAAACCAAAGATACCCAAGAATAATATTCCAGACCCATTCTGAGAAACACTGCATTATATTTACCAACGAAATGATTTGGAAGAATTTAGAGGGGAACCATTTGTTATTCTGATATGCAGTGGTACCAAAATGTGTTATGATCACGAAAGAGCAGTTTGTTGGAATAAAAACTAAATTTAAAGATCAAACATTTAAAGTCTGGAAAGACTAACTAGTTAAAAATTTTAAACCTTATTTCTGTGTATCGAATGATAATGCCCAGTGAACAGATGGAGGCAGGAAACTTTAGGTCTGTGCCCACATCTATGGAAAAGCGGTGTAAAGCAGGAGGCCTGGAGTCAAGCTATCTTTTAAAGGATATTGGCATATTGGTAGCTTGAATCATATATTATGCTTCCAATTTAGTGACATTTTTACATTTACTGAATAAATTACTGAAAAGTACCTTGTATTACTTTGATAATCAAATTATTATGGAATACATATTTAGACAACATTTTAAAGCTTCCTTTTTTTAATATTATCAAAATGCTAAAAAGCCTGCAAAATCCCACAATTAACTAAATATAGAAAGGAGACAGAAATAAACTTCATGAATTTTAAGTTAAAAAAATGTCAAAATATAAACCCCAAAGTAAATGTTCCCATAAGGATAGTTTTGTCGGCACTGGAATCATCTGCTTTATTTATTCAAGTGATGAATATAAAATTGAAGGAAAGAACTCAGGCCAGTTAATGTTTCCCAGCCCCAATATGTATAGAAAAACTATTCAATCTATAGCATTGAAGTAGTGGTTAGCGATGCTGGTTTTTGGACTGTTTGCCCTTTTCCCACCCTTGCCTTTTGTCTCATAGGGATGTTAATTCCTGCAGGCTGTGTATCACAGGCCCTATTAATGCTGGATTCCACCTGGATTCAGTCAGTGGGTGACACTGGGGGGAGACTGGAGTGCATGAGCATGGAAGAACACATTCTATCTAGTGTCCTTATTTCCCATATGACAGAATCCGTTATGATTCCATATTCTTCCTGGAATCCTTGAACCCCAGGCAGCCTAGTTGACTTGGCTCTTCTCTTAACCCTTCCAATAAGAAGTGACATTGGCTTCTTGTTTGTTTAATTTCTGGGTTTTCTCACCATCCCTTATATAGCTCCTAGCTTTTTCATCACTTACCTAGATTAAATTCTCATTGTTTTCAATTCTTACTGGTCCAACCTTGATTGATGCATTAACTGTATTTCCTTGAAGATACAGAAGTTCGCTATGCTTGTTAGCTCCCCTACAGAGAAAAATATAAAAATATACAGTGGATATGAAAGGAAGAACAATAAAACACCAAATATTTCTGTATGGCTAAAGAACTCACTCAGTTCAATAAACTGATTATAGGAAGATTACAGGAAGAAAATCTAGATTATAGGTGAATGCCTAGATTATAGGAAGAAAATATTTATTATTCCTTAATATACTACAATTCACTGGAAAATAGATAGGTCCATCCTAAATTTAGTCCAAGGCAGTTCAAAACTTGAAGAACTTAAATGGACTTTATTATAATACTCTGTACCCCGAAACCACCTTGTGTTGACTAGACAATTTAGGCTATTGCTGGCATAAATTTTGAAGGCATGAGATCTCTATAAAATTTTCCTTTTTTAACCAGCAGAGGCTGAAAATGAGGTTCAGTGAGTCACTTCCTTCCTAAATCTATCACTACCCAAAGAAGCTAAGCCAAAGGGAAAAAAAAAAACAATAAAATAATGAGCTGATAACTGGTATTTGATGCCATGCAGCAGATGAGGAAGTTTTGTAATATGTTAGTCTATTTATCCTTATATAAATTCTTTAGGGGTGACACTATAGAATCATCAAACTAAAAATTGACCAAGCAGATAGTCTCTATCTATAATCCTCTACTGTAAATGATTTGATAAAACCCAAGTATAAATGTTTCAACTGTGAACTTCCAGTATTGTACTCTCAGCATCTTCTTTTGTAATTATATCAAGAAAAGTCTCAAGCATTTCCCCTAGTGTTTACTGTTGTTAATTCCACCTGTTTGCTTGTTAACTACGACACAATTAATATAAATACATGTATTTTTCTTTAAGTAGTGTGAATTATTTTCCTAAACAGGAACCTATTTATTCCCATGATTAACACTATTTCCTGTCTGAAAGTCTTCAATAATGGCTGCTAATAAGCTGAAACATAAAACATCAACAATGGAGCAACAGGAACTCTCATTCATTGCTGGTGGGAATGGAAAATGATACAGCCACTTCTCAAGAATGTTTCGCAGTTCCTTACAAACCTAAACAAATCCTCACTATACAATCCAGTAATGAGCTCCTTGGTAATTTTCCAAATGAGTTGAAAACTTATTTCTGCACAAAATGAAAGAAGCCAATCTGAAAAGAATACATACTGTATGATTCCCACTATAAGATATTCTGGAGAAAGCAAAACTATGGAGACAGAAAAAAGATCAGTGATTGCAGGGGCTTGGGGGAAGGGATGGAAGAATAGATGAAACACAGAGGATTTTTAGGGCAGTGAAAATATTGTGCATGATACCAAAATGATAGAAACATGTTTTATTATACACTTGTGCAAATCAGAATGTACAACACAAAGAGTGAACCCGAATGTAAACTATGGACTTGGGGTGATAATGATGGGACAATCAATGTCTGTTCAGTGATTATAACAAACATACCACTCTGGGACGAGATCTAAGCTGACTACCTTATTTGTTCACCAAAAACCTCCAGTCTCTCTTAACAACGTTCACTGATGTCAAAACTGAGTCATGTCGTCAGGAATCAAAACATCCTTACTTCTGATTTGTTCAACTTTATTTAGTAGCCTCTCACAACTATATATAATATTCACGGTTTTGACGATTTGCAAGGCATAGCCCAGAAGACCTATATGTGTAGTGATTTATAGTAACTCTGGCCTGCATTTGTATCAGAGAAGCAGAGGTGCTGGTTGTGATCAAACACAGCTTACAATCCCGAATCTATAGCTCAAAGTAGTTTTCGCCCTCTGTTCTTCATCACCTAAACTCTCTATGGTATTCATCATTATTTAAGACTGAATGTAGCCATGGCTAAAATCACAATAATGTCTGACACACAGTAGGTGTTAAATAACTCTTTTCTGGATTGAGGACTTGCATCTGTCATTTTTCTTCTCGCACAACTCTCCTATACTTCTCTCATTCTTTTCTTGCACTAGTTTCGCTTCAGTGTCTTACACAGAAAAATTACCTATGTTAGTGTTTCCTAACAAACCAATATCTTCTTTCAATAAGTATAAATACCAGGAGGCAAGAATATACAATGGAGAAAAGACAGTCTCTTCAATAAGTGGTGCTGGGAAAACTGGACAGCTACACGTAAAAGAATGAAATTAGAACATTCTCTAACACCATATCTGAAAATGAAGCCACCCCCAATCCCAGACATTTATGTCAGGAAACCAATTCAAGAAAAGTGGCAACTTACACCACAAGAGCAGACTGCAGAGTGCATCCAGGAGCTACAGGTATCTGTTCCGGGCAGTCAGGCATGCCAATGATATTGCTCGTTTATGCCAAGGAGAGTATTTGTCTCAGAACCCACTTCTACTCTTTTCATTTTATTTCTTATTCTAATTTAAAACAATTTGCCAATTGTAAAGTATATTTTAAGAATATGTACTCATTTTTTCAACACATTTCATTGAGCACCTATTATTATGTGCCCAGCACTGTCCTAGAAGATGGTTCATCAATGAACCACTCAGAAAAAAATCCTGCTAACATCTAATATTCCAATTTGAGAGACAGTAAATAAACATATATTTTTTTATGAATGTATAAGTATATATATATATAATATAATACAATATGTCTGTGTGTGTATATATATGCCGATAGTAAATAAACATATATTTCTTTATGAATGTATAAGTATATATATATAATATAATATAATATAACATGTCTGTGTGTGTATATATATGCCAACAAGGGTAAGGCACCATGGTAAAGCGGATCAGGCGTGTTAGAGTAGAACACTTGCTATTTAAAAGAAGCAAATGTGCCTGGAGCTGTTGAGGAACCTCGAGGAGATCAGGATGATAAGGAAAGGGTGGCTGAAGGAGACAGAAACAGAAGATTGAGTTAGAGAAGGTTTAGCCTATGTATGGTTTGTCTTGGAGGCCTCATGTTTCCTCCGATTGGAGAGACTCAGCAGAGGAGAGACATGCTCGGAGTGACCTTGAGGGGATCACTCTGGCTGCTGTGTTGAGGATCCATGGAAGGGCGCAGGGGCAGAAAGAAGCAGGCAGAGCAATTGGGAGGCCAGTTAAAAGGCATTCTGTATAGCTTTCCTTTTTGAAATCAGAGTTTGTAGAACCATTTTTACAAAAATGAAAATGCACACTCGGATGCTGCTGAATGGACAGGAATGGAGCTAGGAAAATCACAAAATCACATGGATTCATCTGAAGTGGTATGGAATTTTAGAGAAAAAAAAAGTATTCAAGGAACAAGGGCAAACTGCTCAAGCTGAAAAGTTCAAAGGTCACTCAAGTTTGTATTTCAGATCTCGAGCCTTTCAAGTAGATCAAAGGTGCTTGTCTTTGTGTGACTGATTCAGGGGGCTGCCAGATGACCACATACGGCGGGCGGCCTCTGTTTTATGAGCCTGCCCTACCTGCTGTTCTCCTTAGGGGTTCTGACTTCCTATTTACTCTGCTGTCTTATCCTGGCTATTCAGTGCAGCATGGGAAGAAAAGGAAAACTTTGACTTGGGGTTTGCAGCGGATGCTTGCAAATTTTGAGTGATCAAATTGTAAGATTAACAATGTTCTTTAGCTTCATTCACCAGAGATTACGCAACATTTTCCAGAAGAAAATGGTTCCAAAAAATCACTGTGGGGTCTCAAGAAACCCTGGATTTGAAATGCCTTGGTTAAAATCTCTGCTGCCCAGCTAAGCATCCCTACTAGTCTTCAGCCCATGGAAATCTCAATTTTACTTTCTAGAAGGGCAGACTAGACCCATTATCTGTGTTTGAAATTTGAAAAGATTAGGAAAGAATGAGGAAAGGACTCCAGGGTGGAGAGGAAGAATGGAGGCAAGTCAGGCAACATTTATAGGACTCCTACGATAGCATTTATACATAGTGTTTAAGTTGCAAAACACTGTTTACTTACCTTATCTAGTGAAATTAGTGCATAATTTTAGTACCCTAAATTTGTATTACTAGAAATAAGTATTAGAAAAGTACCTTTGATATTCCTTTAGTATTTTATTTCTTTTCAAAATTCTGTCAGTCTTTGCAGGGTTTTCAATAAGTGAAGTGTGTTTTCCACGAATACTGTAGTATTTTAAAAGTTGTATAATTGAAAATCCAAGAAAATAGTGAATGACTGATTTCCCCCAAAAGCATAATTTTGTAAAAATCTTTGACTTATTACTGATGATATATTTATTCACAAATTTTTAATAAAACATTTAATGTTAACACTTTCAATTACAATGTTTTTGTAGCATCTTGAGACTCAAGCCTTCTACCATAGCTTTTCACCTAAAGTCAATCCAGCATGCTAAGTACCCACTGCCTGTATAGTGTTGCAGCAAATAGTTGAAATGAGTAACTCTCTGGGCAATTCTTGCTTATTATAAACCTTCTTGTACTTTGACTTAATTTCCTAAGCATTTCCCAAACTTTTATTCTTTCTTTCATTTTGTGATGCTACTGCAAAGAAAAGTCCCCTCCCTAAATTTATCATTTAGGATCATACAAATCATTAGACTGATCTCATGTAAATTCAGCCACTCCTAATTATGGCCAACCTACTGAAAACCAGACGTATGCCCAGGGACTCTTCACATGACCTCACAACACTGGTTTTGAGGAAGGGGTACATGGAGGCACCTGCAATATCAACCTAGTTCAACGAAAAGAGGAGGTCTTAGAGAGCAGTATTGAACACATAGTCTATGTCTCAAGAACACCCTAATAGTTTCTTGGCTTCTCACCATTAGAAGTGCTCATGATAAACAGACACTGAGAAATAAAAGTCAAGGACATAAAGAATGAGCTTCAGAATACTAAGTAAAATAAATTTTAAAACATAAAGATCAAGGTGATTAGAACGAGTGATAGAAGACAAAGTAGAGCCAGATTACTAAATGAGATGTAAAAGTATGCTAAGATACAACAGAAAGAAATGAACACTGTGTCCGAGAAAAATCTAGTACAGAACAGTCAACACTGAATACAGTCTTGATGAAGTTACCAGACTTCAAGGAAAACAATAATCCTTTTGGACATCAAAATTTTTTTAAAAGGTCCTAAAGCAGGGAGGGGGGAATTTTTAAAGTATGAGTGACTTCTCAAAGGCAATATTTAAGGATAGAATATTATTTTTAAAAATGTATACAAAACATTACAAGAAAAAAATAGCGTGACCCAGTAGTCTTAAACTGAACCAAATTCTTCTTCTTCAGGTATAAAGGCAAGAGACATAATCAAAATTTAGGAAATACAGTATTTATGAATGTTTCATGAAAATAATTCTTATTCACAAAATCTAAACAATCAAGAGATAAATCAAAGTAAAGAGCTCCGAAACAATAAAGCCCTAGTAGAAAAGAACTAAGGCCAAATACCAGCTGGAATTAGAAAAGAAAATACAACTCTATAAATCTTCAAATACAGAGGAACACAACAAGCCTAGCAATGTTTGGGAGGTGCTAAGTGTAGTGAGGATGCTGTGAGAATATTAAATGCACTTACTTTCTTGTCTTCATTAAGAAACAAAGGTTTTGGTGTAAAAACATGCATCAAAATCTATCCCCTAAAAAAAGGAATAAGACTGATTTTCTAGGGCTCATGCTATACAATACCAAAAACAAAACCAAAAATGACCATTTAGTAGACCATAAGTAAACTTCATTGAATTCCAAAAAGTTAATGTCAACTTTTAATGTCTACTAATGTCTAGTTTTACTGGACAATGATAAAAAATCTAGCAATACCAAAAACTAGATACAAACACACAAAAGAAACCCAACAATCTTCATAGTTCATGATTTTGTTAAATCACTATTGAGTCAAAGAAGAAAACTTAAAATTGCAGAATACCTAGAAATTAGAAGCCATGAAAACATGTCAGAACTATGAGATATAGTTAAGGCAGTGCTTAGAGAAAATTTATAACTATAAGTACCCAAGAAAGAATCAAAATAAATTAAACCAAATTAAGAAGTTAGGAATTGAACTTAGAAAATACAACTTAGAAAAGGAAATAAAAGAACTTAATAAAGATAAAAACAAATTAATGCATTAGGATGAAATCCCTTTTCACCTTGGGGGAGGTGGGTTGTCTTTTTTTTTTTTTTTTTTAATGCCTTTAACTGATTGGATGAGGCCTACCCACACTATGGAATGCAGTCTGCTTTATCCAGAATCTACTGATTTAAATGTTAATCTCATCTAAAAAATACCTGCACAGGACTTCCCTGGTGGCACAGTGTTTAAGAATCCACCTGCCAATGCAGGGGACACGCGTTCAAGCCCTGGTCCGGGAAGATCCCACATGCCGTGGAGCAACTAAGCCCGTGCTCCACAACTACTGAGCCTGCACTCTAGAGCCTGCAAGCCACAATTACTGAGCCCACGTGCCACAACTACTGAAGCCTGCGCGCCTAGAGCCCGTGCTCCGCAACAAGAGAAGCCACCACAATGAGAAGCCTGCACACTGCAACAAACAGTAGCCCCCGCTCGTTGCAATTAGAGAAAGCCCAGCACAGCAACGAAGACCCAATGCAGCCGTAAGTAACAAATTAATTAAATTCTATACAAAAATATATATGTGTATATAAAAATACCTGCACAGAAATAAATAGTTTTTTTTAAAATTCATTTTTGGCTGCATTGTGTCCAGAGGATACAAAATTAGGTGATGTGTTGTCCCTGTCCTCAAGGCCCTTTCACTGTGGTAAAAGAAATCAGCCATACACATAAACAGGTACCTTGTGAATTAGAAAGTAGTGTGCTATGCGAAAAATGCCAAATATCACTCTATAAAGAAACAGAGGAGGGTGTAACTTATTCCAGGCAGCAGCATCCAGGAAGCCTCTTTGGTGTAGATGCCATTTTAATACGACAGTAAAATACGGGTAGAATTAATATATGCAGGGAACTAAATAAATCAAATAAGCAATGGATACCCAGGGTTCAGAAACAAGAAAATTGACTTTACAACTTATGGACTGGAAAATCACATGATCCATTTATTTTTCCATGCTCACTCAATAAGATTCATTTTCAAATGAGATTTATTTTAATGTTTTTAGACTTTGACTTGTTAAAAAAAAAAACACCACCTTCCATAAATCTCTATTTCTTCTCAGGAAACCTATAAAAATAGTTTCAGTTTAACCTTTAGTTATTCTCCATAAATAGTACTGGTGACATGGAACTGAGTGGTCCTTAAATTGGGGCCTGCATATTCTCTGATGTTGCGCTCTCAGGCAACCCAAAGAAGCAGCATAGTATATACCTAAAACATTTTACTGTAGATTTAGGACAAAGACTTCTTTTGGTTTTGTGGCTGTGCTGTTAATGTCTTTGAGAGGTTTGTCGCATACACAAGGATCAGCAGAATGTATATTCCATGTCAGCTAATCTTTTGCTTTTTTATGAAAACGCAAAGAACAGCATGTTTTAGTATGCTGAAACTAAATAGGAAATCTAGTATTTCTGTGATAATTAGAAACCCAGCATGCCATTTACATCACCAATTGGGAATGCTGCTGTGACAGGACCAGGCTTTCCTAATGTCACTGGCCCTCAAGGCTGATTCTTGTCTGTCCAAAGAAGTTGCAACATGGAAATGTGAAAAGAATTCTCACTGGCAGCCCATTTAGGCTTTCCCTTTGTTTTACAGACTAGTGTGATAACCTAAAAGCCACTGTTTTGCTTTCTGGCTTTTGATCACATACATTCACCCAGTCATTGGCTCTTCCTGCCACAACTACATCCAACAAAATGAGGATGTAATGCTTTATGAAATGAGGATGGATTTCATGAGTTTAAAGACTCCTCCCATGTACTTCCCTTTTATATTCACTGCTGTTTCCTTGGTTGTTAAAGACCTCACTCTCTATTTTCAGGAGGCTTATAAATTACCCAATCAGCTAAAAATTAGAGGTGCTGAAGATACATCAATAGGGCAGATTGATCAACTCAGCAAAGTTTCAGAGCAGGTAAGCTGCCCTCTACTGGATGATCCGTTAATGATATGCCAACTGCTTTAAATGAAAGGTGCACAGCCCACAGGGTTGAAACCACTGATTTCCTCTAAGGGCCATGGATGAGTTACAGGAATCAGCAGACCATACTGATGGCTTCTTGAAACTGAATGTTGGTGAGTTTCCTAATGCTGACCCTGAATCTCTCCACATGGTGCCCCCTGGGCTGAACTTATCCCACCTTTAGCTTCTTCTCATTCTCCTACAGCCATTTTCACCACCAGGCTACATGACCTTCTGAGGTGGAGAGAATCTTAGGTCTTTCTCTTTCCTAATTCCACTGACATGGATCTAACACTTCCTTCCTTCCCTCATGTCTCCCCTTTTGATTCTCAAAATCCTGATCTGCATGTCAAAAGAATGAAATGCTGCTATTAAAAAAACAAAACAAAACAAAACGACCCTTGCTTCTCCTGGAGACAATGTTGAATGCCTCTCACTAACTAGGAAAGTCACAAACAAGCAATTGGGAGGTAGAAAGCAGAAAGTTAAATATTTCAATCTATGACCTGGATAGACAGATTGACATGAACACAATTACATTTAGCTATGATTTCCACCATAGCTAGTTCCACAATATCATAAAATAACCAAAAATGTTAGTTTTTATTATTACAGTGTCATTCTTGCTTTATCTTTTAAACTTTGTAATTTTTAATTACATTTTGATATGAGTGTATGAATTATTGGCTTAAATAGAAATTTCTAATCAGAAGCTTTGAAACCTGTGAATTTATACAAGATTACTTTTAAAAATGGAAAAATCTGAAGGTATTGAGAATTGCTTCAGACATGATGTTTTTCCAGATATTCACAATAAGTATGACATTCAATAAATCATAACACTACCCTGGTAAGTGGTAAGCATCAGCAAAATGAAATATATTTTGATGTTTATTTAAAATATGAGGTTTTTAGGAATCACAAACCTAAAACCTGGAAAAATTTTACTAGAAAACTTTGGCACAAAATGGTCTAATTACATCATTCTCATAGCATAATTTAAAACCCAGTGAACACCATTTGGAGAAAAATCACTCGAAATTTTTCCAAATAAAAAAATAGAAGACTTTGTGAGGAGCAGTTCAATAAAAATACAAATAGGCAAATAAAATATCTTTCAAAGTTAACTTCAAGGTCATTTTCAAAAAATACTTTAAAAGATGAAGCTCCTGTAACTGGAGAATATTTGATAGAGCTCGTGTTATAGGCATGGCTAAATCTATTTTGGATCAAAAAGGGCAGCCAAGCTGAAAAAAGGTGCCCGTATTGAACTTGGCGAGTGGTAACCTGCATCAAGGACATCATTTATTGTGAATAACCCAGCAGCCACTGCATCGTTCACCAAGAATACTCACCTCCAACAATATGCCCCCTGATTTCCTCTGTGTGTTCAATGGGGTGGTAAAAATGGAAACTTTTAATAAAAAGGCCGGTGATTTGAGTATCATTTAAAAAAAAACCAAAACACAATAGGAAGTGACTTGGAAAACTTATTCTGTAGACCAACTCCAGCTTCATCTGGAAAACTGCAACTCAGATGTGCAGAAAGAGGACCGTTACTTTCTGACCCTGGCTTCAGTGAGTATCTTCCTCACAGAGAAGGGAAATGAAGACATCTAGTCAAGGGTCAATCTTTGGATAAGATTAATTAGTTCTTTTTTGTTCTCAATGATAAAAGATGTTTAACAAAATTGGCTTATCTAGATGATACTTTTTTCAAGGCTAAATAGTTCAGTCAATAATTGCAAGAAGACACTCTGAAGGTTGTTGTTGCATATGACAAGGTCATTACAATTAAAATGAATGTTGAGAGCTGAAAAAGGAGAATTGCTGTAGGGATAATGAGGTATTTGAGCACTTTAGTTCAATGAAAAGTAATGGTGTTGGGCTTCCCTGGTGGCGCAGTGGTTGAGAGTCCACCTGCCGATGCAGGGGACATGGGTTCGTGCCCCAGTCCGGGAAGATCACACATGCCGTGGAGCAGCTAGGCCTGTGAGCCATGGCCGCTGAGCCTGCACGTCCGGAGCCTGTGCTCCGCAACAGGAGAGGCCACAACAGTGAGAGGCCCACGTACCGCAAAAAAAAAAAAAAAAAAAAAGTAATGGTGTTTATGATGTCTTTGTTAAAGAATAACATCATCATTCATCTTTCTTTGCTGAAAAGAGTTCTCTGATGAGTATATGCCAGAGATGGTAAAAGAGAATGCCCAATGGCGCAGAGAAATTTCAGCCCTGTCACATGGCTCAAATGTACAAACACCGTAAAATTTCCAGCAATGGTATGTATATATGCCATCTTGAACTGTCTCTTTGGAAACATTATGGGCATTTTTATTCAGTGATCATTACAACATAACTTATAAGTCAGTAAAAGAATAGGTTTGTAATCTGAGTCCACATGTCTATCCATATATACATTTTTATTGGAACACCAGAAGGTATTTCCAGGTCATGGAACCTCCCTCATTTCAATCCATTTCATTTTTAAAATTCATAAAGTCATTGCAACAGTATCTTATCCAACAACCAAGAAACACAGAAAATAATTTCTGTGTAAGCAATGGCATGTAAACATATAAATAATTTATACTAAAGCAAGCACAAATATAATATTGAGTAGAATGCAAAATTTGAAAGAATCATAAAGATAAATATGAGAGCTGTTATCCTTGCTGAGTCATCCAGAACACCATGGACATATTTCCCTCTTATTTTAGGGCTACGTTGCAGAAAGTCTTGAGAAGTTTGGCATTATTTAACCATCTGCAAAATGTGTGTTTTCTGTTTTTCCACTAAGCCAACCACAGGAGTGACCAGTGCTCTTTTAGTCAGTCTCCCCTGTGAACAGTGGTTTTGAAATGAGATGTTGATGTTTAGAAAAACCAGTATCAGATAGTTTTAAATGAATGGTGGAAGTCAGAAGTTAATGAATTAAAGAACAACATTGTGGATGTAGCTCAGTTTTGCTTAAAGCATAAACAGCATAGTTCAGTGATTACTAAATGACTATTTGGCTAAGTTACTTAATCTGTCTGCAAGCTATTTCTTCATATCTCAGATGAGAATAATGTAATCACCTCATGGGGTTGATTTTTGGAGACTGTGATTGCAGATAGAGGGAGTAAGTTCATCCCAGAGTTGCAAGTACTCTCAACTGAGGTAGCTTGAAAAATTTGAGGTTAACAGGGAAGGCTGAGGTTAGTAAAATAGAAATGGGCTTCAAGGGGACCATCAAACCATGAAGATTCTGAGACAGAAGAAGGAATTAAAACGTAAAGCCTGTAATAAACATTAAACTAGTAACCAGACAGAGATGCCAGTCTGGAGAATCCAGAATCAGCAGAATCCAGTGGCTGGCTTTTCACATCTTTTCTGCCATGTGACATGTGGACAGTCCACTGGGGACTTTTCTTGGGGAAAGTTGAGAAAACCCCTCAAAGAGAGAAACAAATGATCAGGGTTTAATATCATATCATATATTATCAAATCAATATAAAATATTTTAATATATGGAGGACCAATGAAAAGTATCAGCATTGTCAAGTCTAAATAAAAGTGGAACAGCTGTTATCTTCAAGCATTTCCGTGGCTGTATTAGGGATTTGCCAACCAGTTGATCTTAATGTACTTTCTTTTTTTTAAATTAATTAATTTATTTTTGGCTGTGTTGGGTCTTCGTTGTTGTGCATGGGCTTTCTCTAGTTGTGGCGAAGGGGGCTTACTCTTCATTGCGGTGCATGGGCTTCTCATTGCGGTGGCTTCTCTTGTTGCGGAACACAGGCTCTAGGCGCCCAGGCTTCAGTAGTTGTACATAGGCTCAGTAGTTGTGAGCCCACAACCCCATTTCCGACTATTTGATTGTTTTATTTGCCCCAGAGGCACTACTTCTCACACATTCGGCTCCTCTCTTTAAAAAATAACCCCAACTAATCATGTTCTTGTGCTTCAATGCGCTAGTCTCTCAAGTATTCTTTTGAAATTGAGTGAAAATTAAACATAATGCACACAGTTCCATAATAACATTTCTTTTAATGAGACCCATCTTCTAATGGAAATAACTGCCCTACTAAATTAAAAATAGGAAAATACATAAAACACATAATCCAGTGCATGAAATCCAAAACCTAATTTACTTATTCATTTCACTAGACAGTGTGATGAAGCATAACAGGAACATGATAAAATGCAGTTGTGTTCCTGTCTCCTCCTGCCATTTCCCCCTTTCCTACTTAGAAAAGGTCAGCTTGAAAAAAAGTGACCTTAACATTTACTTCCCAGTAAAGCAAACCAGTGAAAGCAAATATTTTTCATGTCCTACTCATCTTAAAATCTAATTGTAAATTAAAAAAAAAATCTTCATTAAATACAATCTTTTTTATGTCAAATGTCTTTAACTTAAAAAAATTATTTTTAGCCAGACTGGGATGAATTCCAAGCAATTTCAAACTCGCTATCAGAATAGTACTTTACTTATAAGTTAAAAAAAAAAAACAAAACAAGTACATAATCTGCAATGTTTTATGAGGTTATTAATTTGAATTATGGAATTCTAATTGCCTAGGAGATTGTCCATAAACCACTGCTCTCCTCCGGCAGGATGGAAAAGAACACAAAGTATTCCCACCAGGAAGCTTGGAAGCTTGTCAGAACCTACAAATGTTTCTCAGACTTCATGGTTTCTTTCAGGGCTTTGGATGTTTTGCAAAAGCCCTGATCAAAAGGTAACCATGACCTCAGAGGTGTGTGGGGTGTGTGTGTGTGTGTGTGTGTATTTAGCTTTTTCTTTCCTTGGCATGCCTTATGCACATTGAAATGCTGACATTGCAAGAGGCCAGAACTATGTCAACTCCTCTAATAACTAGGTGTGCTTGTTTTATAATGGTAATTAACTAACTGGAGGTTATTTGATGTGTGTGTGTGTTTACTTGCAGGCCTGTGAAAGCACACATGGATACAAGCACTTACTTTGTATGTGTGTGATTAAATACTCTTGTGGTTTCCAGTTTTTATTCCAGGCCTACAAAAATGCAAATTGCCTGCAGTCTATTTATTGGTATATAATACACTGAGGTCACAAATCCTGTTTTGAGATGGATTTTCTATGAAACACGTCCAGCTCAATAATTTATTTCCCTCAACTATTTTTGTTTTTAAACAGTATCTGTTTTCTTAAGATTTCATAATCCAGATAAAAAGTTCTTCATTCCATTCATCTCATCATTCAGTTGACCTATGTACAGTTTAGACTGTGCACAGGGAATAAGAAGATTAATTTTGAACTTGTTTCCATAAAACTACAGGAGGTCCAACTACAAACCACAAAGAATAAATATAAACTAGTTGAGGTAACATTATAAAAGTAGTAGTGATAGTTTTTAAATGCCTGCACCGGCGGAGGAAACTTGTCCATAGCTTTAAAAAAAAAGAAGAAGAAGAAATAAGAAACAACTTGAAACATTTTGATATAAAACTTCCTACATGGACACCCTTACTTTTGGCAGTTTGTATCCAGAATTTATTTAGTGTTGGAATCTTGCAGTAAGTTGCAAATACTAATTAACAAACCCATACTGCACTCCCTGGGTGGTTAAAAAGAAAATTGGGTAGTAGTCTTGTAGTTCATGGAGTTTTAAGTATGGGCACTTGGACCATAAGATCAGTCAGATCAACAATATATTGGAAAGAAAGGTATCTTTACTCAGGCAACTGTACAAGTCAGTGGCCCTACTGGAGGAACCATGATCTTCCAGACAGTGAGACCAACCATTCAGCCACAGTGTTTCTTAATTGGCTTTGTTTGGTTTTGGTGTTGAAGTAGTTTTCCTCCAATGAGTAGGTGGCTCCGTGAGAATCCCAAAAGAAAACAGTTTCTAAAAGAGCTTTTGGTGCTTAGAGGTTTTGGAAAGATGACAAGAAGAAGCATTTTCCTGGTGTAAATATTATTCCTTGGAACAAATAAAGATATTGAGTCTAACAACAACAAGAAAAGTTAAGAAAAATTCTGTATAGCAGCAACTGGGATAACTTCTGAGAAATTAGTTTCTAGTGACATTAAAACAGTGAATATTCAACCCGATTTATAGCTGTTTTTTCTTTTGACTGAAAATGTCCAATGTATGTGGCTTGAATACCTGTTCTTGTCCTGAATGTTCTACCACATACATTTCCACCTACTGTGAAGGCAAACACATTTTGACTTATGTTATTGCTTATGAAAATTTTCCCTATGACTTGAAATCCTACCTCTGTGTTTTCTTTTAAATATTCACATTTATAAATGGGCAACTGTTAAACCACTTGCTATTTCTCTTAAAGTTACCATAAGGGTGATCAAGCAGTAATCTAACCTTTCAGATACTATGAATTTTCCATTTTCTATTTGAGAACAGCACTTAGGAAAAAAGAATCCTTAAGAGAGGGAAAATTTTAAGAATGATTCTTAGGATGCCAAGGCCACTCATTAACATTTCTCCAGTGAGTGTTTCAAGTTGTCTGAAGTTGTGTTTCATACAAAAAAGCAACTTAGGTAAAATTTGTCTGCTCTTATATTTTAAGACCAATAACAAAATGCAAGCTCATTAAGCTGTGCTTAGGGACTCTCACAGACAGAATAAAAATACACCAGCCTATTCTTCTAGCATTACAGATATATTACAGCCAAAGTACTTCCTTAGAAGTAAGACATTACTCTCAAAAGTCATTTTTATATGTGGTATTTAGGACCACTTTATATGGAATGTGAAGTGTTTTATGAGTAAGTCCCACTCCAGATGTGGGAGATGAATCCCAGAGGAGGTGAGCAAATCTCTGTCTCTGATTCAGCCTCAGAGTCCATGCTAAACTATTCTACATTCAATCACAACCTCAACCGCTTTGCAGACCCCAGTGGTACCTATGACTTGCCAGGTTGTTGTGAGGTGCCTGGATGGAGGTGCTGACCAGCACTGGTACCTCAAATAGCCTGATGCTAGACACTCCAATGGAGGCTTTAAATCAGTTTGGAAGCCCTGTAACAACAACATTCTGATGAGACCTCGCCCAAGCATCAAGGCTGTAAGGGAAGGAGGCATGGGACGGACAGGCTGTGATGGGACAACCTGGAGTTCATATTCTGACTGTGCCCTGTATTGATTGCATGACTCTAGAAGCGTAGCTGAAATTTTCTGAATATCACACAGATTTCTGAGTAAGATGCTTGTGCTGGTTAATATGCTATGTCTCTCAGCTCCTAATTCACCTCTATATTAAGCGTTGTATGGCCGGAGCTGGACCTCTGCCAACTACGTCTCTTCATTGCCAGCTGGCTTCTTGTTAGGTGATCCAGAAGACGGGGAAAGGGAGGGGAAAGACCTTGCTTCTTACTTTTTGCTTGCAATTCTCATAGACTCTTCTCCCAGCAGCAACAGTTGGCCCCAGTTTTTAGCTCCTACGGCACTTACAGAATGAGGCTCAGTCATACCAGCATCAGCCAGGCAGCACTCCTCCTTGAGAGTCTAAGTCCCAACTCCTCAGCACCCATTATTTGAGCGTCTATGTTCTGATACTCTTAACTTCTTCCCTTTATTTCCCCAGCCTTAGGGGTGGAGCTGCTTCCTGGTTTCCTTCCATCTTCCCCTTTTTTCTCATTCAGCTAACTAACACCTATGTATCAACTGCCTAGATTAAATTCTCTCTGTTGAAGAGTGGTTTCTGTTTCCCTGCCTTGTCCCTCACTGATACAGTGTGAGAGAGTTCTACCTATTTAAAATTTTTTATGTGGATTAAGTGAGATATTGCATGTCAAATACCTGTTACAAGGCTTGGAACATAATATAAATTAAATACATGGCTCCTCTCTCCATTTGTAAAAGCTGTCTCCTTGGCAAAACTCCCCCCTCCCCTAATACAGTAAGTTTGTGCAAACTGTGGCTTTAGATATAAATATTTGAATTGCGAAAAGAACCCTGGATTTCTAACTCTCAGCAAGTCTCTATAAGATATGGGATCATAAAGAGAATTCATGACCACAAGCTCCCTGATGATTTTTTTTTTTGCGGTATGCAGGCCTCTCCCGTTGCGGAGCACAGGCTCCGGATGCACAGGCCCAGCGGCCATGGCTCATGGGCCCAGCCACTCCGCGGCTTGTGGGATCTTCCCAGACTGGGGCACGAACCCGTGTCCCCCTCATCGGCAGGCGGACTCTCAACCACTGCGCCACCAGGGAAGCCCCCTGATGATTTTTTTGAGTGTGTGTAAAATTGCACATCTAGAGTCATCCTTGCTTGTTGGAATAAAGAACACTGTCTCTTAATCTTAGTGGCCACAATGATAGCACCATAATGTGTTATCAAGAGATCATGTAATTCTTCTTGATAATCTATTTTCAATAATTGATAAGACCTTCTCATCCACTGAGCCCTGACTGTCTCTAACATCAAAGTAAAGACTCTTTATTCTCATTCTTCTCTAAAATTATCTCATATTATTCAAAAGTTATCATCATGCTCATATCATTATTCATGCCATGTCCATTTTTATTTCATACTTTCACTCCTGTTCTTCCCTCTTTCCTGAAATGCTTTCCCCCTTATCATTTTATTTAAATCCACCAAGACTCAGCTGAGACAACATTCTCTCAGCCCACCAAGATATCTCCCATGAATTCCTATTGTACCTATTGTAGTTTTTTGCAATACAGCAATTAATTAGTCTCTGACTAGAAATCTTATCAGCTCAGTTAAATTCTTTTAAAAAAGCAACTTTATGACATAGACCTTTTTTTTTTTTTTAAATCATGGTTCATGACTGCCTAGAGGGCTTGAAATAAATATTTGTTGGCTGACTGGCCAACCTTTAATATTTTTATGATGGATGTGTCACTTGAGACTTCCATTTTCTCTGAGGGCAAGGCTGAAATACCAAAATAAATATACAGATAGATATAGATATATGATATGATTCTGGGAATTTATCAATGCAGATGATTATAATAAAACTTTTAGAATTTTTCCTAATTATAAACTCAGCAGGGATAACTAACATCTGAAACAGTACTAGAGTCAATATACCATACTTTTCCTTCTGTACTCATACTTTTCTGTACCCTAGAAAAAAAATGCCTACTGCATACATCCATTAAAATATTTGCAGTATAACCATAATCCTAATGAAAAACTGATGAATTTTTCACTGGAAGAACTGAAATGCTTGAACTTGTACTGCTTTATTCATGAAATGGATAGTACAGTGCAAGCAGGCACAATTCCCCTTACTCTTGCACAGAAACTAAATTTGTGAAATGAAGAGTCAATCTCTTTGCTTTTCAATTCTCAGTCATTATGATGACAGACTGGATGACATAAGTTATTGCCTCAGAAAAGCTAGTGAATTCAGATATGGCTGCTCACTCTAAAATATGTGCAGGTAAGAGTGACTGCAGAGCAGGAACCCCCTGAGCCTGAAGTGGACCAACTCTGAATGAAAAAAGACCCTAATCATGTCATGATTAACCGCCCAAGTTAATCAATTATTTAACATCATGATCTGTCCTATGCCAATGACCCTCAAAGTACATGAACAAATTGAAAGCACAAGAAGGATAAAGAAATAATTGAAAACATAAAGTCCGTGTTCAGCTTGACTTTGAGAATACTTGGAATGCCTTTAATATAAAAATTTATGACAACTTCCTGGTTTTCTATCCCTCTAGTATACATGTATTGTCCCTTACTCCTAACCCATATGTGGGTTTTCAGATTAGAGAGTTATGATGGTGGTATTTCTTATCAGTAGGAGAGGGTAAAATGAGATTCAGAGCATGAATGCTCTCATTTGGAAGAACATCTTTTTAATTATTTACAGTGTGCTTGGAACTACTGTACTGTGCTTAAAATCAAGTTTCCTACCAATTCTTTACATCTCTTCTCCATAACCAGGGTACAGCACTTTCAAGGAAAAAACTTATCCTCTCATAATCATGATAAATCCAGTAAGTAAAAATATGTATATATAAACCAACAAATGAACCAGACAAAACAGTCCTTGCTGTAATTTTCATTGTCACAAAGTACCTTCAAAAATGTTTCTGAAGTCAACACAATTTAAAGGGGCAGATGCAGAATGAACTTTCCAGGCTGAATATATTTACATACACAAATGCACACACACACACACAGAGTGTGGTTTATTGTCAAAGAAATTTCACTGAAAAAGGTAAGTCTATAAAATTGTGCAGATTTGGTAACATGACTATCTTCAGAGTAGTAAGTCCCATCTGTAAGAAACAAGCACCTTGAAATTTCAAAATATTTGCCTGCTGTTAAAAATTCATAACTTTCTAGATATCCTATGCTCTTGGATTGGAAGAATTAATATTGTTAAAAAATGGCCACAGGTCTTCCCTGGTGGCGCAGTGGTTGAGAGTCCGCCTGCCGATGCAGGGGACGTGGGTTCGTGCCCCGGTCCGGGAAGATCCCACATGCCGTGGAGCGGGTGGGCCCGTGAGCCATGGCCGCTGAGCCTGCGTGTCCGGAGCCTGTGCTCTGCAATGGGAGAGGCCACAACAGTGAGAGGCCCGCGTACCACAAAAAAAAAAAAAAAAAAAAAAAAAAATGGCCATACTACCCAAAGCAATCTACAGATTTAATGTGATCCCTATCAAATTACCCGTGACATTTTCCAAAGAACTAGAGCAAATCCTAAAATTCATATGGAACCATAAAAGACTCAGAAACGCCAAAGTAATCCTGAGGAAAAAGAACACAGCAGGAGGCATAACCCTCCCAAACTTCAGACAATACTACAAAGCTACAGTAATCAAAAGAGCACAGTATTGGCATAAAAACAGACATATGGATCAATGGAACAGAATAGCGAGCCAAGAAATAAACCCACACACCTACGATCAATTAATCTTTGATTAAGGAGGCAAGAATATACAATGAGAAAAAGACAGTCTCTTCAATAAGTGTTGGGAAAGTTGGACAGCTGCACATAAATCAATGAAGTTAGAACACACCCTCACACCATATAAAAAAATAAATGGCTTAAAGACTCAAATATAAGAGAGAACACCATAAAACTCCTAGGAGAGAACATAAGCAAAACATTCTCTGACATAAATCATACCAATGTTTTCTTAGGTCAGTCTCCCAAGGCAATAGAAATGAAAGCAAAAATAAACAAATGGGACCTAATCAAACTTATAAGCTCTTGCACAGCAAAGGAAACCATAAACAAAGTGAAAAGACAACCTATGGACTGGGAAAAAATATTTGCCAATGATGTGACCAAGAAGGGCCTAATTTGCAAAATATAAGAACAGCTCCTACAATTCAATAACAAAAAAATAAACCACCCAATAAAAAAATGGGCAGAATACCTAAACAGACATTTCTCCAAAGAAGACATACAGATGGCCAACAGGCACATGAAAAGATGCTCATCATCACTAATTATTAGAGAAATGCAAATCAAAACTACAATGAGGTGCCACTTCACACCAGTCAGAATGGCCATCTTTAAAAAGTCTACAAGCAACAAATGCTGGAGAGGGTGTGGAGAAAAGGGAAGGCTCCTACATTGTTGGTGGGAATGTAAGTTGGTGCAGCCGCTGTGGAAAACAGTATGGAGGTTCCTCAGAAAACTAAAAATAAAATTACCATATGATCCAGCAATCCCACTCCTGGGCATATACCCAGACAAAAGTATAATTCGAAAATATACATGTACCCCTATGTCCATAGCAGCACTATTTGCAATAGCCAAGACATGGAAACAGTCTAAATGTCCATCAACAGAGGAGTGGAAAAAGAAGATGTGGTACATGTATACAATGGAATATTACTCGGCCATAAAAAAGAATGAAATAATGCCATTTGCAGCAACATGGATGGACCTAGAGATTATCATACTAAGCGAAGTAAGTCAGAGAGAAAAAGACAAATTCCATATGATATCACTTATATGTAGAATCTAAAATATGACACAAATGAACATATCTACAAAACAGAAAAAGACTCACAGACATACAAAAGAGACTAATGGCGGCCAAGGCGGGGGATAAGGAGGGAAAGATTGGGAGTTTGGGATTAGCAGATGCAAACTAGTATATATAGGATGGATAAACAACAAGGTCCTACTGTATAGCACAGGGAACTATATTCCAGATCCTGTGACAAACCATAGTGGAAAAAAATATGAAAAAGAATATATAAGTGAGTCACTTTGCTGTATAGCAGAAATTAACACAACATTGTAAATCAACAATTAAAAAAATTTTTTAGAAAATCATAATTTTCTAAATTTAAGTTAGTTTCAAAACTTGGCTTGCGTGAATCTCCCAATTCTCTGAAAATTAAAAAAAAAAATTAAAGCTAATAGGTTTTAGAGTTCTTTTTTTTTCTCTTGGAACAAACTGATGGTTGCATAATTCACTTTTAACTACAGATGATTTTACCTGCTCCCAGCGTGTAAACCAAATAGTAATAGTTCTAATATACTCTGGTTCACGCGCATTAGTTTCCTATTGCTGCTGTAACAAGTCCCTACAACCTTAGTGGCTTAAAATAATGTAAAATTATTAGCTTACAATTCTGAAGGTCAGAAGTCAAAAATTGTCCTTATGAGATAAAATGAAGTTGTCCGCAAGGCTGCATTTTTTTTCTGGAGGCTCTAGAGAACAATCCATTTCCTTGCCTTTTCCAGATTTTAGAGACTGCCCACATTCCTTGGCACACGGCCCCTTCCTCCATCTTCAAATAAGCAACAGAAAGTTGAGCCCCTCTTACACCACATCAATTCAAACTTTCCTCCACAGTCACACCTCCCTCTCTCTTCTGAGTCCTTCTTCCACTTTTAAGGACCCTTGTGAGTATACTGGGTCTGTCTGAGTAATCTAGGATAATCTCCCCATCTAAATATCCTTAACGTAATCACATCTTCAAAATACCTTTTCCATATATGGTAACATAATCACAGGTTCCAGGGATTATACTTTTCTCTCCACCTTTTGGAGACATTCTTGGGAGATGCTCATCTAATTCAGCATCTGATGAGTGCATAGTCATCCAGTTAGGACACTTGGACATTTCATTAACATTCCTAACATCTTTAAAGCTACCTTTAAAACTAATAATCAAGTTAAGAGGAGAATTAAGTTTTAAATATCTGCAATTGTTTTTCCATGAGATAAAGATAGTCTATAGCCACTTAATTCACTCCTATCAAGCTACTTTATTATTTTTGCTGATATGAAGCAGAAGAAAAATTTAAAAATTATCTAGGGTATTGATCATTTTCAAACTGTACTTTTTATTCTCTTCATTTATAATTCTTCCAGTCCCTAGAAAAATACAAATAAACTGTATTTATTAAATGATTGAATCACACATTAATCACATATAAATAAGCATAGAGACCACTGGAGTAAGCTGACTTACCATAACTTGTGAATATTTAAAATAAATGTATAAATAAATGATTATTTAATATAATCACCCCATGTTTTAGGATTCCTTCCAGAAAACAAAAATTAAAGCATGGTTATCTCCTTTTTCAAAATCCCATCATCCTGCTCCTTAATGAGACAACATCATAAGATAATATTAGTTCACACAGAAAGATGAATCGTCAAGAACATGTGCTCAGTATTGCTGACACCCACTACCACTAAGTCTCATCCCATCCGGTGATGTAGAAGATTTCAGCACAATGCACAATGCAACACATTTCCTTCTCCAACTTCCAAGTCAGTGCTGAGGGAGCAAAGGAGGAGAAACAATTTCCCTGTTAGCAGTGGCCTCAAGGTACTCTGGGTTTCTGCTCAAAATCAGAGGAGGACTCTGCCCTAGCAGAAATGCTTCTGCAAAAGAAAAACACACTAGGACCCTGGAGTATCTTGCCTTAAATATCCCATTGCATTTAGGCAAAATGGCTACTGACACATTTCCTGATGCCTAGGAGATATTTAATAGGATGTGGCTTAGGTCTTTTTTTTTCCCCAAAATCTACTCTCAGAGCTAACTAGTTCTGTGTCCTCAGAAAACTTGATTCTCTGCTCAGCCACCAATAACACAGCATCAATTAAGTTCTATAACAAAACAAGCAGTTTTTGACCAAGTGCTGTGTGGTAGGTACCATGCTCAGCAATAACCAATGGACAGATACTGCACCAGGAAAAGAGAGAAAGCAAGCATATCTGCAGACACTGGACATCTTCTTTTACAGAAATATAACTCAAACATTTTAAATATGCAAGGCCTCCTTGCTTCCAAGCATTTCCAGTAACAGATTCAACACGAGAAGTTATTGCATCATCTCAAAGAGATTTTCTATAATTAAATTTACCTTGAATACTGAACTGTTCCCTATGCCCAATTTAAATCAGCAACTCAAAATGAACTTAATATTATCAGCCTACTAATACAATTTATCAAAATTAATAACATGGGGAAATTTACAAAAAACAGTGACATCCTGGGTGTGGTAGGCATAATAATGGCCCCTAAAAAAGTCCACCTGCTAAATAACTCCTGGAACCTGTGACTATGATACCTTCATGGCAGAAGAAACTTCGCAGATGTGACTGAGACAGGAAGATTATCCAGGTGGACTCAATATAATTACAAAGATCCTTATAAGTGAAAGAGGCATGAGAGGAAGAGAGAGAGAAAAGAAAATATGACAACTGAAGGAAAGGTTGGAATGATGTGATTGCTAGCTTTGAATTTAGAAAGAAACCCTGAGCCAAGGAATGTGGGCAGCCTCTGGAAGCTGGAAAAGGCAAGGAATGAAACACTTCCCTAGAGTCTCCAGAAAGCCCTGCCGATACTTTGGGTTTAGCCACATAAGACTATTTCAGATGTCTGAACTTTAGAACTATAAGATAATACACTGTTGTTTTGAGACACTAAGATTGTAGTAATTTGTTTCAGCAGCAATAAGAAACTAATACAATGGGCAAACTGTCCTTTTAGTAAATTATATTCTAATACCGTTCTAAGATTTCCCCATTGATAATATACCACAAGGTCTGCCCTTCTGTTTCTCAATGTAAAGAGCTGCCACATCTTTCCTAGTAGGACATCAATTTTGGTGCTCACAGGAACGATGGGTGTGATTCATTTGGAAACACTGTTCCTTGTCTACTAGTAATAGTGTGAGACAAATCATAGCAAAAAGTTCTATCACTCCCCAGGAAGCCATTGTTTCAAGCCTTAGGATTTAGTATTGCATTGGATCTCAATAATCTTCATTCCGCTTTGCAACTTATCTGCTAAATTTCATTGGGAACAGTAGCAAACTCACTGAGTTTCATTGCAAAAACAGCAGCACATGGCAGAAAACTCTCACACAATTGTAACTGCATTATCACCAGATATAGCCTGATCCATGTGATAGTGTTACATGAAACATGGCGGTTACTAAAATTAAATTATACTTGTCATAACGAAATGAAAATCTACATTTGATGATAGAGGATGTTTAATTTGAAGCAAAAACTTTAATACGCCTTCTGTTTAATAATTTACAAGGACTCATAGACACTGTGCTCTAAATGAGCATACAAATTTAAGTGTGTATATGTGTATATACGTAAGTGTATGGAGTTATATATGTAGTGAGAGAGGTCTGTAGATTGTAATGATTTGGGAGGATACCTCTGTCCAACTAACACCCCTTAAAGTTTCATCTTTCATACATGTTTCTTTTTGGAGAGGTATCACTTCTATTGAAACTACTCTTTTGTCTGTCCCTCCTGCCGTACTATAAAATGCTCAAAGACAAAGATTATGTCTTATTTGTCATTGCACTACATGTCATAATGGCTAGTAGGTGGTCAATAACTGTTAGATGAAGTTATAGAACTTCCATAATATAAATGCCTAGGCAGTAAATCAAGAAGTTGCTAAGGACAGATAATTATTTAGTCCTGCTAGTGGGTCTAAAAAAAGATCTCAATCCCATGGCTCACCTGTCAACCATCAAGAGTATCAAGAGAGACAGGTTCTCCGCACTTTCACATATAATTTTTGCCTTTCAGTTAAAGTAGTCTTTCTGTGGCTTATTTAAATTAATTTCTCCTAAATAAAGATGGTTCAAGGAGTAGCTATTATGTGTGATTCTGTAGACACATAATATTAATATACATAATCTATGTATGCATATAATGTGTAATTATATACATCCTGGGAATCCCTAATTTCTTCATTGCATCACACCCTATAGTTTAGTTTCCAGCATCCAACCATTTGACCTGTTTTCCACAACGTTCTTCTCAGTGTATATATTTATTAGCTTCTCATACTTCTTGAATTATATTTGTTTCCCATAGTAGTCAAGATGTTTCTAATCTGTTTTAAGAATCCCCTTGAGCCATCATAGCCTCTAACAAAAAAGTAAGATCACAGTCTCCATTTTATTCTGCAACCAGAATTCTACATTCTACAGGTTGTGGCAGCAGTAATTTTTCTCTGTTTCTAGAATCCTTCCAGAGTCACAATTCATGCTTGTGTAGGTTATACTTTACACAGCTCCAGGAGCACTATTCACATCACAGTCATCAAAGATCGGCATGTTATTTATTGCCACAACTTGCAGATGGTGACTAAGTGCCTTAAAGAATGGACAACTGATCCCATGTTGCACAAAGGTGGCATACTGGCTAGTAGGTGCTGTTTATAATTTGATATCAACAACTAAGAATGGGCAAACTTCTGCCCTCAAACCTGATGCAATAACAAAAACCAAACTTGCTTTTGTGAGGTAAAAACTAGATAGCTGAACAAGATATATGTATCAACTGGTTTCAGGCGTTGTACAATAAACAGAATAGTGAACCTTGAGAGAAATGAAACAAAAAAGATTAGCATATAATCACCCCAGTTTTCTGCTTGGTTGCAATTTTTTGAGTCATGGGCACAGGAAGAGGGAGTCGAAGCAGAGCCCCAAAGTCTTGCTGAGTTGAGGATATAGAAACCGTGGAGGAGTGTGCTGAGATTGCACAGCAAAGTTCCAGACAGGAAAGAAGTATGAAGAGAAAAAGCTTCAGAAAAATGATTGGGGTACCCTTGCATTTTTGCTGAGAACTAATCAGTGCATGTGTAGAGCTCAAGTTCATGAGGCTGAACAAAGGATAATTAGTAACTTGCAAGCTGAACAATTCCCAGAGTTTGCAGAAAGTACAAAGACATTTGATCTGGCCATGGAGAGTTCCTGGTGATAGCCCATGGGGTCATGCCTTAGTAGCAGAGCTAAACTATATCTGGAGTGAAGCCTATTCTAGGCTAACCGTAACAAAAAGAGGCCTTAAAGAGATCAAGCAGATCTGTAAGTAACTTGAACTGCCTGCCAGATGAAAGTACAGCAGTCTTTAAAGGAAAACACCAACAACGCAGACACAATTCCAGCATAAGAAAAAAAAAGTACTAAACATGCCAAGGAGAAAGAAAACATGAGTCACAATCAGGAGTGTATCAGACAACTGAAAATCAGAAAACAGAAGGATCATGAAACTAGAAAATAAGGATGTTATTAGAGCTCTTATAACTATGTTAACTATTTTGATATTGAACATAGTAAACTATTAAGTGATAAGAGCAAAGTGCACAAGAATCTCTACAGCATACAACACTTCATATAAGAAAACATAGGATTTAAGAAAACATGTATGCATGACCTTATGTGCAAAAGATGTATAGGAAAAATAATCTGGAACGTGAGACTGTTTACCCTCAGAGCATGGGTGGGAATGGGGTAGAAGAATGGGGAAATGAAACACGACACAGAGAAGAGGGAGAAGTGACACTTTGCTGAGCATTTTTTGAGCTATGACTCTTAGAACCATGATGATGTTTCACATATCCCCAAAATAAATAATTAAAATCTGCCAGAATATGGCACATGCAAAATGGAATGCAAAATGTAGCAAATAAACTTAACTCTATTACAAATGATAAATATTATCACACTGATAGGACTGGGGCAGAAAAAGAGCCAACCAAAGAAGCCTTTAACAGGAATAAAGATGCAGACATAGAGAATGGACTTGAGGACACAGGGAGGGGGAAGGGTAAGCTGGGACGAAGTGAGAGAGTGGCATGGACATATATACACTACCAAATGTAAAACAGATAGCTAGTGGGAAGCAGCCGCGTAGCACAGGGAGATCAGCTCGGTGCTTTGTGGCCATCTAGAGGGGTGGGATAGGGAGGGTGGGAGGGAGACGCAAGAGGGAGGAGATATGGGGATATATGTATACGTATAGCTGATTCACTTTGTTATAAAGCAGAAACTAACACACCATTGTAAAGCAATTATACTCCAATAAAGATGTTAAAAAAATTTTTTTTAAGTCTTTAAAAAACACAAACATTATTTGACTATATCTGTAAGGCTAAAGACAAAAAGAGCTGTGCACGAATATTATACTCCAGTTTGTAACTGTGTTTTTCACAAGGTTATGAGTTTTTAAATATGAAATTACTTTGTGTGTATGCTAGGATTGAGCAAAAAGTAAATATAGTATGGATAATGAAAGCCAGGTTGTCTACTGTCAGAGAATGGAGTTACAAGTAAGGGAAAGGGGAAGGCTAGAATGAATACTGTAGTGTCAGATTGGGGGAAAAAACCATTGGTATGGTCATTGTTTTTAGTACACAGACAGATAAATGTAGAAACGTAGATGTGTATGAAAGTATGAGTAGACACATATATGTTTCCTACCTCCTCTAGCAAAAGGGCCTAGAAGCAGTGACACCCCGCTACCAATGAAAATACTGTTCTCCAATTGAAGGAATCAAGGCTCCTGGGAGAAATGTTTGCCATCAGGATTGGGCAGGGAAAGTGTAAGATGAGCTTGGAACATTTTGTGATGCCAGAAAGTAAGGAAGTGCTCAAAAAAATGATGGAGACATGTTAAGAGGACACAGAACCCAACCTGAAGGAGCTCTCATAGCTAAATCTGAGAAAATTTGACAAATAAAATAATAAGGATAGTGTTAGATTTACAACCTAGAGAAGAAGATAAGATATCCATGAGTCCATACCGATATAATAAATAATTGAATACATAAACAAAAAAGGGAGAAGGGGCAGCTCTTCCTTATAGTAAAGTTTTAATCGTTAAATATAGGAGTAAAGAAAATATAAAATCATCAATTTGCCAACCCTGCAGTAATAATTATTACAAGGAAGAACCTTTGAGGGATGCTAAAATTAGTGGCATAGGTATCTTGAGAAACTAAATATTTGCATAGTATCAGAGTATCTCCCCATGAGATACACGTCACTATAAAATGGTAACTTTACAGTGGAGATGCCTTAAACAAATGATTAAATTTAACGTTACTAGTAACAAAATACTTCAAAAACACGTAGCTTCTTATACGATGCACTGAGTAGGGCATAACATCCATTCTGTGGTATTCTTACCAAAAATGTTTAACCTCAATATAGTCACACAAAAACATCAGAAAAATTAAAACTGAGAGACATTCTACCAAAAAAAATAAACCTGACCGGTACCAGCATTTTTTTTTAATGTGTCTGAGTAAGACTTAGGAACTATTAGAAAACATGGAGACATGACAACTAAATGAAGTAGAGAACCTGGATTATATCATGGACCAGAAAAAGGACATAGTAGGATATATAAAAGAATACTCCACAATTTGGACAGTAAGCAAAATATTTCAGAATAACCCATGAGTCAAAGAAAAAAATCACAAAGGAACTTAGAAAATAGCTTAAAAGAAAATGAAAACATAACAAAATCTGTGGGATGCAGCTAAAATATTTCTTACAGGAAAATGTATAGATTTAATATGCTTATATTGAAAAGAAAGTTCTAGAATCTATTATCTTAAGGTTCTACCTTAAGAAGCTAAAAAATGAAGCATAAAGTAAACCCAAATTAAGTAGAAGGAAGAAAATTTTTTAAAAAGATAAGAGCATAAGACAATAAGAGTAAAAAGCCAAAGGTAGAGAAAATGAACAGAACCATGAACTGGTACTTTGAAGAAAAAAATAAACTTGAAAAATGTCTAGCTAGATTTACCAAGAAAAAAAATGGAAAAGTCACAGATTTCAGCTATCAGGAATGAAACAGAAAAGAATATAATTACAGAACCTACAGACATTGATCTGATAATGAGGGATGTTATAAAATCTTTAGGCAAGTTCATTTGGCAAACTAGATGACATACCAAATTCTTTGTAAAACACTAGGGTTTTTTAACTATTAAGAAAATTTGACTTTTACTTAAAAATCTCCCTACAAATAAAATTCTAGGCTACATAATTTCTCTGGTGAATTCTATCCAGCTTTAAGGAAGAATAGCAACAATCCTGAACTAAATGTTTTGGGAAAAGAAGAAACTCTTCCTAACTGATTTTTTAAGGCCAATAATACTCTATCAAACCAAAACAAAGATATTATAGGTTCTCAGGATGAACATTAGAGAGAAATGCCCTCCTGAGTCCCACAGTGTGAGGAGAAAGCAGCATTTTGAAATATTCCAAAAGCATTCTATTCTCCTTAACAAAGAAATGCCCTCTAAAGTAACTTTTACCAAAATCTAATTGACTTGGGTTTTAATAAAGCCTAACTGACTTAGGAGAAGGGAAATGATAAAACTCGAGCCCCATTTCACCTTTGACGTGGGGAAAGGGAAATACCCAACTTCAGAAACCTATCCATTCTGTCTCACCCAAGGTGAGAAAACTAGAAAAAGAGAAAATTAAATCCAAAGTAAGAAAAGTAATAATAAAAATTAGAGTAGAAATCAGAAATTTAAAACAGAAATCAATAAAGTCAACAAAACCAAAAGCTAGCTCTCTGAAAATATCATCGAACTTGATAAACCTCTAGTCAAATTAACTAAGAAAAATAATGAGAACACACATTTACTAATAGCAGAAGTGAAAAAAAAAAAAAGGCTATCACTACTGATCCCATGGATATTTGAAAATATAATAAAGGAATATTATGAGCAACTTTTTGTCCAAAAATTTGATAACCTATGTAAAATGTACCAATTATTTGTAAGACACAATGTACCAAAATTTACACATGGAGAAATACATTATCTGAATAGGCTTATATATATTAAAGAAATTGAATCATTATTAATAACCTACCAAGACAGGAAGCACCAAGCCCAGATGCATTCACTGGTGAATTCTACCAAAATTTAAGGAAGAAATTTTACCAATCTCTTCCAGAAAATTGAAGCAGGGGGAATATTTCCTAGCTCATCTCTATAAGGTCAGCAATACCCTAATACCAAAGTCAGACAAAGAGAGTATAAAAAAGGGGAAAAAAAGACCAATAACTCTTGTAAACATGGTTGCAAAAATACTCAAAAAAGTGCAAATCAAATCCAACAATGTCTAAAAAGAATTATGAACATAACCAAGTAGGATTTATTCCTGATATGTATGACTAGTTCAGCACTTAAAAATCAATTAACGTATTCCATCATGTCAGCAGGCTTAAAGAACAAATCACATAATTATATCAAGAGATGTGAAAAACATTTGACAAAATATAATATTCATTATAAAAATCTCAGCAATCTAGGAGTAGGGGTGATCTTCTCCAACTTGATACAGAACATTTACATGAAACCTACAGCTAATATAAAACTCACTAGTGAGAAACCAGAATCATTTCTGCTAACTTCATGAAGAAGACAAAGATGTCCCCTCTCATCACTCCTATTTAGTATCATACTGGAAGCCCTAACTAATGAAATAATACAAGAAAAGGAAATAAATCATATACAGATAGGGAAAGAAGAAATAAAACTGTCTTTGTTCACAGATAACATGGTTGCCTATGAAGAAAACCCCAAACTGACATAAATACACCAGGAACTAAAAAGTGGCTACAACAAGGTTGTAGGATACAAGATAAATACACAAAAGTCAATTGCTTTCTTATTTAGCATCAAGGAACAAATGTAATTTGAAATAAAAAAATAAAGTATCATTTAAATTAGTGTAAGAAATGAAAACACTTAGGTATAAATCTCACAAAATGTGTACAAGATCCATATGAGGAAAACTACAAAACTCTGATGAAAGAAATAAAATAAATAAATAAATGGAGATGTATTCCATGTTCAACAACAGGAAGACTCTATATTGTCAAGATGTCACTCCTTCCCAGCTTGATCTACAGCATCAATAAAATTCCAATCAAAATCCCAGAAAGTTATTTTGTGGATATTGACAAATGGATGTTAAGTTTATATGGAGGGGTGGGGGCAAAAGACCCAGAATAGCCAACACAATATTGGAGAACAAAGTTGGAGGAATGATGCCACCTGACTTCAAGACTTAACTATAAAGCTAAAGTAATCAAAACAGTGTGATATTGGTGAAAGAAGAGACAATGGTACCACTGGAATAGAATGGAGAGCCCAGAAATAGAATTACATAAATACAGTCAACTGATCTTTGACAAAGGAACAAAGACAATATAATTGAGCAAAGATAATCTTTCTAACAAATGGTGCTGAACAACTTGACAATCACATGCCAAAAAAAAAAAAAACATAGAATCTAGACACAGACTCTACACCCTTCACAAATATGAACTCTAAATGGATTACAGACCAAATGTAAAGTGTAAACTTACAAAGTTCCTAGAAGATAACATAGGAGAAAACTTAGATGACCTTGGGAATGGCAATGACTTTTTAGATACAACACCGAAGATACACTTCATAAAAGACTCTTCATATTCTGCCCCCAAAGTTCATTCCACTACAGTCTTCCAGAGCTTTTATCTCTACTTCCTTAACTCTGTTTGATTACCTGGCTCTGTTTGTGTTCCCCATCCCTGTGCTGTGCCTCCAGTGGAGAATCCTATAAATAGATGTGTACACACACACACACACACACACACACACATCTTTCTTCCCTTTTTAAAATAGGAATTTATCTATTGTCAATTTTGGAATATCTCTTTTTTGCTTAAGAGTTTATGGAATAGGCCAAATCACCCCATTTCCCTGAAAGCAAACAAAAGGTACTATTCATTTGTTAGGCTTTCCTATTCGATGCTATGAGGAAAAATAGAAAAGAAAAAGAATCTAAAATATCCATTTTCTACCAATTATTACACATAGAAAAAGTACAAAATTAGAATTAAGATTTGTAATTACTTCTTACTCCATGATAAAAAATGTGTATGTGTAAGTTTCAGAGTATTTCAGGATTTTTATTTTACATATTATCTAGTATATACAAAACAACTGAGGTGAAATATCATTAAATCAACACTCTTTCCCTTCCCTATTGAATAACTATGTCAAGTACACACAATCCCAAATGAAATTTAATGCATAGTGAACTATTTAAAAATGGGTACATGTCTTCTTCAATAATTTTAGTTCAGTGATGAGAACTATTTTTTATTGATTGATATACAGCTCTATACTATTGGGATTGGGACAGGCAAATTTGCATCATGAACCCACAACCTTCTTAGAGTGAAAAGACTGATAACCAAATCCAGTTTGCCCAGGATGTATCGTTGTGTACTCAAAGGTCCATGCTCAAATTTCAGCACCATAGAAGAATCACAAAACTAGTGAAAGAAAATTTGCTAAAGGTAGAAAGAAATGGCATCAATGATACATTGTATCATAGGATAAAACAGAGATGCAACAGTGATCTTGAACGTTAGATATAGGAAACTGAAACTTACTCCAATTTATCCTTCCTCAGAGTAGAATCCCAACCTGGAGAAAAGCTTTGTGAGAAATTCCAAAGAGCTGTAACACTGTAGACAGAACTAAGAACAAATTTAATATCTTACTGTTAGCTGTGTTGTCACTGGGTTTTAATACAGGGAAGAGTGGGAAGACAAATAACTCTCCTCTCCACGGATTCATTGCAGATCTGCATAAGGCAGCATTCTGTAATAAAAAAAAAGATAAGAATTCAGACTCATTCTGATAAGACTTGAACATTCTTCCATATTTGATTCTTTGTATCCTTCAGCCTCAAGAGTAGCCTTCTTTTTTAAGTTAATTTTTTTATGCACTGGATCCACACAAAACAAAATAAATGTAATCAAAACCATTTACCACTTCACTAATGTCCATTTGGTTGAGTGGGGTTATCATATTACATGTTTCTATTTCCCTAGGCTTTCTGTCCTTAACTTGAGCCGTATATTTATCACTCATTTCTACCATATCAAGCATGAGGTTGGCAAACTGACATTTCTAGTATAATGAAAGATAAGAGAAATATAAGCAATTTACCAGAATTCATAGTCATAGTTACTAAACCCTGTATGCCTGGTTTGTGTATTCTCGATGACTTTACACTATCCCTTCGGCATATATAGAACTGAGAAGGAGGATGAAAATAATATATATATTAATAACCAAATATAGAGACAAAATAAACTTATTACAGATCAAGACAGCCTCCACCCCTCAGCCCACCATAGCAGATGCAGTCTCTATACAGAGGACATAGTTTTAAAATCTTATCTCAAATGTCCAAGTCTTTAACTCTTGAGTAATAACATTTTTTTAACAACCAATATCTTGTCTCATCAATTACCTTAGTAAAGTTTGCTTTGCAAATGTATTCTCTTTTCTCCCTAAATATCACTGGCAGTCTCTAATAGTTACTGTATCTTTTCTTTTTATTAAATTTAATTTTATTTTTTAATATACAGCAGGTTCTTATTAGTTATCTATTTTATACATATTGATGTATATATGTCAATCCCCATCTCTCAATTCATCCCAACACGAACCCTGCCCCCCGCTTTCGCCGCTTGGTGTCCATATGTTTGTTCTCTACATCTGTGTCTCTATTTGTGCATTGCAAACCGCTTCAACTGTACCATTTTTCTAGATTCCACATATATGAGTTAATATACAATATTTGTTTTTCTCTGACTTACTTCATTCTGTGTGACAGTTTCTAGGTCCATCCATGTCTCTACAAATGAACCAATTTCATTGCTTTTTTATGGCTGAGGAATATTCCATTGTATATATGTACCACATCTTCTTTAGCCATTCATCTGTCAATGGGCATTTAGGTTGCTTCCATGACCTGGCTATTGTAAATAGTGCTGCAATGAACATTGGGGTGCATGTGTCTTTTTTGAATTATGGTTTTCTTTGGGTATATGCCCAGTAGTGGGATTGCTGGGTCATATGGTAATTCTATTTTTAGTTTTTTAAGGAACCTCCATACTGTTCTCCGTACTGGCTGTATCAATTTACATTCCCACCAACAGTGCAAGAGGGTTCCCTTTTCTCCATAACCTCTCCAGCTTATGTTGTTTGTAGATTTTCTGATGATGCCCATTCTAACTGGTGTGAGGTGATACCTCACTGTAGTTTTGATTTGCATTTCTCTAATAATGAGCGATGTTGAGCAGCTTTTCATGTGCTTCTTGGCCATCTGTAAGTCTTCTTTGGAGGTATGTCTATTTAGGTCTTCTGCCCATTTTTTGATTGGGTTGTTTTTTTTTTTTAATATTGAGCTGCATGAGCTGTTTATATGTTTTGGAGATTAATCCTTTGTCCATTGATTCGTTTGCAAATATTTTCTCCCATTCTGAGGGTTGCCTTTTCATCTTGTTTGCAGTTTGCTTTGCAAAAGCTTTTAAGTTTCATTAGGTCCCATTTGTTTATTTTTGTTTTTATTTCCATTACTCTAGGACGTGGATCAAAAAAGATCTTGCTGTGATTTATGTCAGAGTGTTGTGCCTATGTTTTCCTCTAAGAGTTTAATAGTGTCTGGCCTTACATTTAGGTCTTTAATCCATTTTGAGTTTATTTTTGTGTATGGTGTTAGGGAGTGTTCTAATTTCATTCTTTTACATGTAGCTGTCCAGTTTTCCCAGGACCACTTTTGAAGAGACTATCTTTTCTCCATTGTATATCCTTGCCTCCTTTGTCATAGAATAGTTGACCATATGTGCATGGGTTTATCTCTGGGGTTTCTATCCTGTTCCATTGATCTATATCTCTGGTTTGGTGCCAGTACCATATTTTCTTGATTACTGTAGCTTTGTAGTATAGTCTGAAGTCAGGGAGTCTGATTCCTCCAGCTCTGTTTTTTTCCCTCAAGATTGCTTTGGCTATTTGGGGTCTTTTGTGTCTCCATACAAATTTTAAGATTTTTTGTTCTAATTCTGTAGAAAATGCCATTAGTAATTTGATAGGGACTGCACTGAATCTGAAGATTGTTTTGGGTAGTATAGTCATTTTCAAAATATTTGTTCTTCCAATCCAAGAACATGGTATATTTCTCCACCTGTTGGTGTCATCTTTGATTTCTTTCATCAGTGTCTTATAGTTTTCTGAGTACAGGTCTTTTACCTCCTTAGATAGGTTTATTCCTAGGTATTTTGCTCTTTTTGTTACAATGGTGAATGGGATTGTTTCCTTACTTTCTCTTTCTGATCTTTCATTGTTAGTGTACAGGAATGTAAGAGATTTCTGTGCATTAGTTTTGTATCCTGCAACTTTACCAAATTCATTGATTAGCTCTCGTAGTTTTCTGGTGGCATCTTTAGGATTATCTATGTATAGTATCATGTCATCTGGAAACAGTGACAGTTTTACTTCTTCTCTTCCAATTTATTTTCCTTTTATTTCTTTTTTTTCTCTGATTGCTATGGCTAGGACTTCCAAAACTATGTTGAATAATAGTGGTGAGAGTGGACATCCTTGTCTTGTTCCTGATTTTAGAGGAAATGGTTTCAGTTTTTCACCATTGAGAATGATGTTTGCTGTTGGTTTGTCATATATGGCCTTTATTATGTTGAGGTAGGTTCCCTCTATGCCCACTTTCTGGGGAGTTCTTATCATAAATGGGTGTTGAATTTTGACTAAAGCTTTTTCTGCATCTATTGAGATGATCATATGGTTTTTATTCTTCAGTTTGTTAATATGGTGTATCACACTGATTGATTTGCATATATTGAAGAATCCTTGTATCCCTGGGATAAATCCCACTTGATCATGGTGTATGAGCCTATTAATGTGTTGCTGGATTCTGTTTGCTAGTAATTTGTTGAGGATTTTGCATCTAAATTCATCAGTGATATGGTCTGTAATTTTCTTCTTTTGTAGTATCTTTGTCTGGTTTTGCTATCAGGGTGATGGTGGACCCATAGAATGAGTTTTCAAATGTTCCTTCCTCTGCAATTTTTTGGAAGAGTTTGAGAAGATTCAGTGTTAGCTCTTCTCTAAATGTTTGATAAAATTCACCTGTAAAGCTATCTGGTCCTGGACTTTTGTTTGTTGAAAGATTTTTAATCACAGCTTCAATTTCATTACTTGTGATTGGTCTGTTCATATTTTCTATTTCTTCCTCGTTCAGTCTTGGAAAATTATCCCTTTCTAAGAATTTGTCCATTTCTTCCAGGTTGTCCATTTTATTGGCCTAGCATTGCTTGTAGTAGTCTCTTAGGATTCTTTGTATTTCTGCGCTGTCTGTTGTAACTTCTCCTTTTTCATTTCTAATTTTATTGATTTGAGTCCTCTTCCTCTTTTTCTTGATGAGTCTGTCTAATGGTTTATCAATTTTGTTTCTCTTCTCAAAGAACCAGCTTTTAGTTTTATTTATCTTTGCTATGGTTTTCTGTTTCTATTTCATTTATTTCTGCTCTGATCTTTATGATTTCTTTCCTTCTACTAAGTTTGGGTTTTGTCTGTTATTCTTTCTCTAGTTCCTTTAGGTGTAAGGCTAGATTGTTTATTTGAGATGCTCATTGTTTCTTGAGGTAGGACTGTATTGCTATAAACTTCCCTCTTAGACTGCTTTTGCTGCATCCCATAGGTTTTGGATCATCATGTTTTCACTGTCATTTGTCTCTAGGTATTTTTTGATTTCCTCTTTGATTTCTTCAGTGATCTCTTAGTTATTTAGTAACGTATTGTTTAGCCTCCATGTGTTTTTGTTGTTTACGTTTTTTTCCTTCTAAATTGATTTCTAATCTCATCGCATTGTGGTCGGAAAAGATGCTTGATATGATTTCAGTTTTCTTAAACGTACCGAGGCTTGATTTGTGACCCAAGATGTGATCTATCCTGGAGAATGTTCTGTGTGCTCTTGAGAAGAAAGTGTAATCTGCTGTTTTCGGATGGAATGTCCTATAAATATCAATTAAATCTATCTGACCTATTGTGTCATTTAAAGCTTGTGTTTCCTTATTAATTTTCTGTTTGGATGGTCTGTCCATTGGTGTAACTGAGGTGTTAAAGTTCCCCACTATTACTGTGTTACTGTCGATTTCCTCTTTTATAGCTGATAGAATTTGCCTTATCTATTGAGATGCTCTTATGGTGGGTCCATATATTTACAATTGTTATATCTTCTTGGATTGATCCCTTGATCATTATGTAGTGTCCTTCCTTGTCTCTTGTAACATTCTTTATTTTAAAGTCCATTTTATCTGATATGAATATTGCTACTCAAGCTTTCTTTTGATTTCCATTTGCATGGAATATCATTTTCCATTCCCTCATTTTCAGTCTGTATGTTTCCCTAGGTATGAAATGGATCTCTTGTAGACAGCATATATATGGTCTTGTTTTCGTATCCCTTCAGCAAGTCTGTGTCTTTTGGTTGGAGCATTTAATCTATTCACATTTAAGGTAATTATTGATATGTATGTTCCTATGACCATTTTCTTCATTATTTTCAGTTTTTTTTTGTAGGTCCTTTTCTTCCCTTGTGTTTCCCACTTAGAGAAGTTTCTTTAGCATTTGTTGTAGAGCTGGTTTGGTGGTGCTGAATTCTCTTAGCTTTTGCTCCTCTGTAAAGCTTTTGATTTCTCTGTTGAATCTGAATGAGATCCTTGCCAGGTAGAGTAATCTTGGTTGTAGGTTCTTCCCTTTCATCACTTTAAATGTACCATGCCACTCCTTTCTGGTAGAGTTTCTGCTGAGAAATCAGCTGTTATGCGTATGAGAGTTTCCTTGTATGTTATTTGTGATTTTTCCCTTGCTGCTTTTAATAATTTTTCTTTTCTTTAATTTTTGTTTATTTGATTACTATGTGTCTTGGCGTGTTTCTCCTTCCTGGGACTCTGTGCTTCCTGGACTTCGGTGGTTATTTCCTTTCTCATGTTAGGCATGTTTTCTGCTATAATCTCTTCAAATATTTTTCGGGTCCTTCCTCTCTCTCTTCTTCTTCTGGGACCCCTATAATGAGAATGTTGGTATGTTTAATGTTGTCCCAGAGGTCTCTTAGGCTGACTTCATTTCTTTTCATTCTTGTTTCTTTATTCTGTTCTGCAGTAGTGAGTTCCACCATTCTGTCTCCAGGTCACTTATCCGTTCTTCTGCCTCAGTTATCCTGCTGATTGCTTCTAGTGTATTTTTCATTTCAGTTATTGTATTGTTCATCTCTGTTTATTCTTTAATTCTTCTAGGTGTTTGTTCTTTAATTCTTCTAGTTCTTTGTAAAACATTTCTCGCATCTTCTCGATCTTTGCCTCCATTCTTTTTCTGAGGTCCTGGATCATCTTCACTAACATTATTCTGAATTCTTTTTCTGGAAGGTTGCCTATCTTCACTTCATTTAGTTGTTTTTCTGGGGTTTTATCTTATTCCTTCATCTGGTACATAGTCTTCTGCCTTTTCATTTTGTCTGTCTTTCTGTGAATGTGGTTTTCATTCCACAGGCTGCAGGATTGTAGTTCTTCTTTCTTCTGCTGTCTGCCCTCTGGTGGACGAGGCTATCTAAGAGGCTTGTGCAAGCTTCCTTCGGTTCCTGGATCTTGATTCAAAGCTGGGAAAAAATCTCATGAAAACTTTTTTTTTCCTATAATGAATAACATGTGGATTTCCTGGCTTACAAGGGGACTTTAAGAAGGCATGATTCTTTAATAATATACCATAGAGAAAATGTTTCTTAAAGTATGCTTTAAGATAAAAATAATCTAATTATGTATTTATGGATAGAAAAAGAGCTCTATGTGGTTAGCCTGGATCCAACTATGATAATATGATTTTCATGAAATTGGCACCGTTTACCACATGAGACCACAAATATTAGATTGCTCATCATAGGTGGGCTTTCTCTAAGATTTTAATCATGAACAGCCAATGACTGCATCAAATACCAATTAAGTTTTAAATCAAACAGGCTGTTTCCTATATTAAGTACAATTTAAGGAGACATCACATTTGATTCATATGTAAATATCTGGCAAAAATCCTAAAGCTACTTGTTGGCCCATTTTTCATCTTTGGTAGATGAGCACATATTTTGCCAATGTGAGAAGCTACTCAGTCTCATGGGTTTAGGGTTTTGATTCAAATCTAGAAAGTACTTTAGTTTTTGATATTGTTTACACTTAGCAAAGCACAATTTCCAGTTTCTACAAAAATAAAAAAGGACTTAGAGCACTCTCTAAACAAATAAACAGAAATACTCAAAATATTTGGGGATCCAAAAACAGGGAAAAAAAAGTCCCATAAATCCCTTTTTGGTGCATGAAGTATATATAATTTTAAAACGTAAGGATTTAGTTTCCCTAAATATATGCCTGGATTTAAAGATCACAGGGAAAAATTTGGTCTAAAAATAAGTTTGAGGTTTTATTTCAACTATATTACTTATAAAATAATTCATGAAGACTGATGACTTCAAAACATGGAGTTGTATCATCCTTTTCTAATTCATGTGAAACAAATGGAAACACTTTGAACATGTCTGTGTCTTTCATAATATTATGCATTTTTCCCATCCCCATAAAACCTCAAGCCATATATAACAGGATTCTTAACTAATGAAATTTTAGTCATCCAAACAAATTGGGACAACTACAAACTAAAAACTATAAACTAACTGAATGGATAACTTTTTTCACTTGACATTATTTCAAAATTAAGGTTAGCAAAATATAAATTGGGTGTATTTTCCCTAGGCTTACACTATTCTAACCTGTATTTGTAAGGAATGAGAAATGAATGAAGAAATTCTTTCTTGCTCAAAGATTTACAATTAGGCAGTAACTAAGGCAGAATCAGTCATCTGTAGCCACTTTGAAGTGTATAAACCTTTTAGTGAAAAGTGATGTCTCTGAGTGTTTATCTCATTGGAATAAAAATGCATGTATCTGGACACGAGAACCTTAACTGTGGATATAGAATAATTGTAGATTTGCTTTTTGAAATAAAACATTCTTAGTGAAGAAATTCATATGCATATAAATAGATGGTGAGCAAAAGAACATGTGGCTCATGGTTAAAAGAATAGCAAAAAAATATTGCTCTTGTTTCATTTTTGAGGATGACAACCATAGATAAAGACGATTTGCAGCTTTTATTCCCCCACTTCAGTAAAATATTTGGTTTGTTAATTTTTAAAAGACATTTTATACAGAAGCCTCCAATGGAGAATATTTTACAAAATAAAACTTGCAAAAATATTCTCAATTTTATTTGTCTAGCAAAGTCTGACTCTTTTATAAGTTGTAATTACTAACACTTTTGAGCACAGTGAAGTCTAAAAAAAAGAATTCCCACACATATCACCTGAATTTGAGAAATTTTCCCAAATTAATTTTCATGGAAAATATATCACATGTTGAAATATAAGTTGATGGATTTTTATAGAGTTAATATCCATTCTTTTTAAAAATTGTTCCTAGAGAACTGGTCAGTGAATTTTCATCTTCTGCTTTTAGGGCTGGACAATAATCCTTCTTTCTTGTATATTGATTTTGTCCAATCCCGTCCCAATAATTATGCCTCAATGAAATTTCACTTTCCTTTAAATATTGTTTTATACAATTCATTTCCAGAGAATTATATAGCTATTTTTCCATTGATTAGAAAGAATGAGTATACATTTTTCCAGTTTTTTTTTCACTTGATTTGTAAGATTTCTCTTGTGACTCACCTCAATATGCTAAAGTAGCTTATGACATTGGCCTGTTAAAATCTAAATACTTTAAAGCTTGAACGATATTTAAAATGAATAATTTTGTGAATTCCTTAGCTTTTAGAGAAAAACAAGGTAAAGAATCAGCATTTCAAACTTATATTAAACTGCCAAGGAAAACCACTAGGCCTTCTCAAAACTGACCACTCTCCTCCTCCATGATTAAGATAAGATAGCTGACTTGTTAGTTCAGTTCCATTTCCAGTTTTAGCAATGTCTTAATTGGAAAATTGCAAAACAATGTTGTCATGCAAGACTTCCAGGAGTACATCTGTTTCTAATGTACGGTGCATAATTTAATGACGAGACACTTCAGTGGTCTACCCATTGCAAATCTCAGTTATTAAATATGTCTGGAGCAAGACGTCTTTAAATAGTAGGCACTTTTTTTGGTACATTAATTTTCTCACACTCAGAAGCAGAAAATGTAATCCTCACTGTCACTTTGTGTAAAGCTCTATTTACCTTAAAATGCTATTTACAGACTAAATGTCTTGTTCAAACTGATTAACTATAGTGGGATTTAAAAGTTTTATAAAACCTATTTATTATGGTTAATGTTTTTAGAATTTTTTTCTTCCCTTCAGACTATAGTTTAAGAACTCTTCCTAATTGGCAATAAAATGCAGGCTCTCAAGGCAAACCTTGAAAAAGATAAACCAACAGTATTCCAGAAGACACTGAAGTTTTAAAATGCAAGACACAACTTGGTGTAGAGCTGGAAGTACAAACATAGAAGGTAAACACTTCTCCAAGAGATTAGGAATGGAGAGCCAAAGCCAAAATAACCGTCCCCAGACCACAATGGCCCAGTGGTTACCAACACTATTTTCAATGATTCAACTTGGCTAACCACATGCTTGCTAAGTAGCTTGGTATCCAACAAACCTTTTACAGTGCACAAGATATAATTATATGTGGTTATCCTGTTTAGAACTTGTCTGACCAGTATTCCAAAGAGATAACGAATGTTGATGATAATCTCGTATCTTACTAGGTAAGGGAAAAATAGCCCACTAAAGAACTACAAATAGAAGAACTTTTGTTAAAATTGTTAAAATACTATTTATTATCAGCCTCCATTTTCAGTTATAGAGAGATAGTACCTTGAAACAATTAACTCCACTCTTCATTTAGAATATCAGATAACTCTTGTATTTACATTTAATCCTATCCTAGAGTTGAAAAAGTATTTCCCAGTGAGATCTTATTTTTTTTCAGAAGGTAATCATGGAATAAATAAGACTCTCCAGCATAATGTAATGTAAAGACTTTGAAGACAGCTTTAACATTAAATTAATGACTATATGATTGTGACATAATCTTACAAGAAAAGTTTTAGAACTTTTGACCCTTGAGTCATTGAAGACTACTGCGATCAGAGGTTTCTCAAGAAAAATCACGAGATGACAGATGAAATGACTTTAGAGATTCATTTTTCCTTGTTTCTCTAATTCAGGCTCTAACTCTCCTATTTTGAGGGCATCATAATGATATCCTACATATATTGTTGCTTCTCAGATACCTGTGACATATAATTTTTCTGTAATCAGATCTTCCCCAACAATTTAGTATTTTCCTGATCTCCTTTCCCCGACTTCCAACTGCTATGTACACAGAAAATATTACATACAAATCTTTAATGAATGACTAAATTCTTACTTTAGGAACTTAAGTTTGCTGGGAAAATGCATAACAATCTCTTCAATGAAATTTAGATTTATTTTTTAAATTATTTTCTTATTTGAATTACTACTAAAGATATAAATTTGGATATTGTCAGCATGTAGATGGTGTTTAAGCCAGTATTTGGATGAGATCTTCAAGGAAGTGAGTGTTAAGTAAAGAATAAGAACATCAAATATTGAGCTCAGAAGTACGGCAATGAGAATCAAAGAGATGAGGAGAAGCCAGCAAAGGAGACTGGAAAAGAAAAATGAGTGAGGTGAAAGGAAAAAGCAAACTGTGTGGTGACTTACAAGCTAAATGAAGCCAGCCAGTCAAGGAATATGGAGTGATCAACACTGTCAAATGATATTGTGAGGTCAAGTAGCATGAGAACCCCAAAACTGGCCACTTGTCTAGCTGTATGAAGGTGATTAGTAAGCTCAACAATATCATTTTTTGGTGGAGTAGTGAGGGCAAAAGCCCAACTTGAGTAGATTAAAGAGACTGGTAAAATAACAATTGGAGAAGCATACACAGTCATCTCTTTTGAAGAGTTTTACTGTAAAGGGGAGCAAGGAAATACAATGGTAGTTGGCAGGGGAAGTATGGTTAAGAGAAGTTCTTGTTCATGCATAGTAGTCTGTATCTGTTACTCCCAAACTCCTAATTTATCAACCTCCCAGCTCCCTTTCCCCTTTGGTAACCATCAATTTGTTTTCTATGCCTGTGAGTCTGTTTCTGTTTTGTATATAGATTCATTTGCATTATTTTTTTAGATTCCACATATAAGTGCTATCATGTAATATTTGTCCTTCTCTGTCTTACTTCACTTAGTAGAGGAGCTATATTCAATACCTTGTAATAACCTATAATGGAAAATAATCTAAAGTATATATATAATCGAATCACTTTGCTGTACACCTGAAACTAACACAATATTGTAAATCAACTATATTCCAATGAAAAAAGGATAAAAAAAGAGAAGTTCTTGTTTAAGATGAGAGAAATAATAGCACAAAAATAATCAAGAAGAGAGGGAAAATAATAATATAGGAAAGAAAGGAGAGAATTGATGGAAAAATGTCTCTGAGTAGATATAAGGTGTTTAGTATCTAGGCTACAAGTTGAGGAACTGTATTTAGAAACATGGAAGGAAGAGTATGCAGATGCAGGACCCAGTAGGTGGGGAATATGGGGGTGGAGGCCAACGGAATTCTCTTCAGATTGCTCTAAGTGTTATAACCTGAGAGTGAGGGTGGGAAAGGAGGTTTTGAGGAAAGAGGGTAAGGTATGAAATTTTTTGGAAGAAAGTAGAATTAACGAACTAGAGGTATGTCTTATGACTGCCTAACACTTGGTTTGAACATTATTTAAAAAGTTGCCACTAGTTTAAGAAAATCTATTCTCAAGATCAGAGAACTTTAAGAAGCCTAACTCTACTACAGCATTAGAGTCTGAATTCCTTTTATTTCTGTTTGATTATAGAATATTTTAGACATATACAAAGTAGAAGAAATAGTGTAATAAATGCTTATGCATCCATCACCCAGTTTCAACCTAAGGTCAATCATCGTTCTCTCTCCTTTCTCCTTAAGTATTTTAAAACAGCCTGTGTGAGTGAGTGTGTGTGAGTGTGTGTGTGTGTGTGTGTGTGTGTGTGTATAATATATACTCGATATCATTTTATTTAATCTGTAAACATTTCAGTATGTATCTCTTAATGACAGATACTTGCTTTTATAAACATTCCACTTTCATACGTAAAATATAAATAATTCTTTATCATTAAATACCCACTCCTTGTTCATATTTCCCTGATTTGTTTGCTTTAATTGGGATCCAATTACAATAATAACTTGTAATTGGATAATTTGGTTTTCAAATATCTTTACTTCTATAGTTTCCTATCCATCTGATTATATTTCTATAAAACTTTTTGGTTATTATTGTAGAAGAAACCGGTTTGTTCATCATACAGAGTTTACAACACTCTGGATTTTGCTAATTACATAACTATGGTGGGTTTAATATGTTCTTCTAGCCCTTTAATTTTTTATCAATTGATAGTTAAATCTAATGGTTTGATCATATTCAGGTTTGATTGGGCAATTTGTTATTTCATAGGTGGTATTATGTAATCAAATAAGGAGTTACATAACATTGTCTCTCTGTTTTCAGCCATTTATAATTGCTTAGATCTATTAATTGGAGTTCCAAATTTTTTACATTCTACCACTTCTTCTTCATGTATTAGCTGAAATAATCCCACAGAGTAAAATGTCACCTTATAACAAGTTTCTCACCCTGAATTATAGTTCATATAGAAAAGATTTGAAAAAACATCTTGATTACTTTCCATTACATGGAAATTTTCAAAATAGTCAATTGGTTTCCTACCATCTTCATAGGTCACCTACTCATGTTTATTTTAGTGTTGTAATAAACTTATGAATGTAAAGAAGTCTGATACATTTCAATCTATTGCCTTATTTTTAATGATTTCTAAATTTCTTCTCTTTGACTACTGTTAGGCTATGCAAATTTGCTTCTGAGTCTTTTTGACCTATGTCTTTACCGAACCAGATAATAGTTTTCTAACACTGAAAGAATAATTTCTCAAATTTTTGTGCTATTCACTATGCAACGGCTACAAATATGGACCATTTTAAAATTTAATCTGCATCATAACACTTTTCAATTACTTTGTCTAGACCAAACTACAGCCAGTGGGCTAATCACCTGGTTTTGTAAATACAATTTTATCTGAACACAGCCACACTCCTTTATTTGTGTACTGTCTATGAGATTTGATAGAACCTCCAAGTGGAGTAGTTGCACATAGACTATAAAGTATTTATTTAAAGTTCCACAAGCTTTAAATATATACTATCTGGCCTTTTACAGAAAAGTTTGTTGATCCATGATCTAGGCAATTAACTTCATAAATCATGCCTTTATTTTAGTGTTTGCCAATTACTGTGATGTAAATGCCCAGACCATTCAAATTCCAAGACACCAACATGATAATCACTGAAGGCAGAGCTGGGAAGAAATGCACATCAACACATTGCTATTTCTAGTTTTACTATATACTTATGAATGGCATAAGTAACTGCAACAGCACAGATAATAGCAAACTGTAGTGAAATATTAGGAATTGATGAATTTTAAGAATGCATTCCTTTTTTAAAAAATTATTTAGTTATAAGTCCATACAATTTAATCTTTCGTAATGGCTTTGTATAACAACCTGCTCACAGGGTACTGAGAATTTAACAGTCGGCTTTCAAAAATGGATGTAAGGTGGCTCCAGTTCATTGCTTCTTACATCCCACTAACCATCTCTTTAGTTGAAGCATATGAACTTCGATTTTGAACCCCTAGTGGAGATACATCACTGCCCTATTGATAGTAATATATTATTGTCTGGCAATTCAGCTATGAATTAATAGCCTCAAACGTTAAGCCTTACACAGAAAAATTTAAAAACCCAAATACTTTAGTATGATTACATTTTAAGACTATATGCAGTCATAAAGTTGCCTCTTGTAGAAAAAGAACAATTTGGCTACCTCCAAATGGTCTTTGAGATTTGAGAAGACTTGGCTGAAAGGAGGTATTGAAGAATTTAAGAAAAAAATCAACATGTATTAAGACTTTGAAATGCTCTTTTTACCAGCTCGTTACCATATGCACTTCACCATAGGTCCAATCATAAGTGGTTTACTGGGGTCAGAGTGAAGGCTGTGGGGCATAAGAGTGATAGTCCTACCTTCTGCCAAATGACGAACGTCACTGGTTTATCAACGAACTTACACCTTCAGAGGCTGGTCACGGCCTGCCACCTCAACATGACGCTTCAAGCACATCACTAGTACTTAATTATAACTGAATATAAGATGAAGCCCTTAAGCCATCTCTGGTGTAATATCTCACAGACTTTTACATATATACTTTTATCTGTTTTCAATATGCTGTAGATTTTTTAAGAATTTTGTATAGTTCCAGAATAACTTTTGAAAAATCTTAAGCTTTTCTTGATAGAAATAGAATCATGCTCAGAGTTCCTGAATTTCAACATCAGGCAGGTATAGATGAGAACATGCAGCCAGTGCACCTAATATTATGGAAAGGCAGAGCACAATTGGAACTTGCAAGTGGAAACATCACTGAAATCTATCATAGGCTTGATTTATGGTAGACATCCTTGAATCTACCCAAATATCCCTCCACCTGTTAAACGTATTAGACCAAAGACTTGGGCTGAGAGAAAGAATTAAAGTTCATATCCTGGCTATAGTTTTAGTAGTATTCATCAGACAAAATGTGAGAAACCTTTCCACATTATGGCTTAGGATCCAGGAAAATCAAGGGGCAGTACCATCATTCTGAAGACCTGAGAAAGTGGGTTTCTTTGATCAAAAAATGAACGAGACACTAAAATATGGTCATAGAAGAACTTAAGGCAGGGAGATGCTCAAACCCTCCCAGAGCCTGCCATTCAGTCCAGCACCTGAAAAGAAATTATTCTATTACAAAGGAATTACCATGTGAATGGTGTTTCCGCACAATTTCTGCATATGCTGCCTTGCATTTTTATCAAGACGACAAACATACACCAGCGTGAGAAAGCAGGTGCCTTTTTCCCCCATATCTTTTGAACATCAGTATTTCCCAGCAGTTAACTGCATGTGATAATGGCCACAGCACAGAAACGTTTTGATTTAGATCCAAACTCTTCACCCAGAAGCAGCTTTTTGTTGTATATTTTAAGCTTGGAGCTTTTGATCCAGATTTCATTATATGGCAGATCATTTAAATAAGAAGGCAAGGAGGCTGATTGAGGGGGAACTTCGTAAGATGTTGGAGTCTCAAAGAATATTTCAGCTCAGAGGGATTTCTTTTTTTGCATCAAATTCAGATCCCACCTACTGAGTTAAAGCAATTAATTATTAACCACAGACATATTAAAATTACAAAATATCAGGCTGACAGCACGTTGCAAGGAGCCTTCAAATTGCGATTTCCCAACCTAATGATGATGATAAGATAGGACTGAATGGCAAATTGCTATTGCTTTCAGTTGAAAATTTTAAAGTGCTGTGTCCTGATCACTTGTTATAGAGAACTGCTATTCATTCAGCAGCACTCCTAGCAGAAATAAACCCAGGGTCTGGTGTGGTGGCAGCTGAGATGTTAATTCACAAGACAGCAAGCCGAGAGAAGCTGCTAAGTGGCACAGTGGGTTAATGACACACTACACTGCTTCACCATGGGAGACATATGGGTTGAATTCTGGCATTGTTCACAAGTGAAAATTGGTTTACCAATCTTAGATTGGTCCCTGGTGGACAGTTTTCCTTGTCCTAGACCTCCTCAGATGCTGTCCTGATTTTCTGCACAGGAGAGGCTCAAGTTTGGAAGGTCAGGAAGGTTACTTACATGAGTGCAATTGGTTTGGCAGAGTCAGAGGAGGAAATGGGCCCAATTCTCTCCTTCTTTTAATCCAGTCCCTGCCAGTACCTCATTTTCACAAGCATGAAAATCCACTCAGGGCAGCAAAAGAAAGGCAATAAACAAGGTCAATTTCCTTTCTGATAAAACTACATCCCCAAAGAGCTAAGAGGGCTTAGCACCAGTTTATTAAAAATGGGATATTTGTTTGCAACAGGCCTTGCCCTTAGTTGAGGATCATGGAACTAAAAGCTTTAGATAACATATAGTTATCATATAGTCAAAAACATATACATTTGCTAGAATAATTGTACAAGAAATGACTGTGTATAACTTTTCTCATTATGATATTCATGCTCTTAGTAATAAGAGAATGTGTACAATATTAGTAATAATTTTCTAATGCATTTGTATATTTTAGAAGATCATTTTTTTCAGCTTAAATAAGAGCCTTTCCTTTAAGAGAAAGACATTCATTTAATTTACTCCCCCATGGGAAAAATCACCAAGAATAGACATTTAAAAGTTGCAAACAAAATAAAATGATGAGAGAAAAAGAAATTTAATTAAAAACCTCATCCATAAGGAACTCAAAGGGGAAACAGGAAATTACAGAAGTGGATAATACTAAATTTTTCTAATTCAGAAAATAAAAGATATGGAATAGAAACTAAAGGATTGAGGGAAGAATGGAATGAAATATAAAAAAAAAAGATTAGGGAGAAATATCTAGGACAAAATAAGGTTTAACATTTAATGAAAATTAGAGGTAAATATCTATAGAAGACTTTTTAAACTGACATACAATGAAAAATAAAATGTTGAAACAGTCTTTGTGGATTTAAAGCTGTTCAGATATTTTCAGCCTCAATAATCACTATTTTCTGGGATTAATAGTCTTTGTGGATTTCAAGCTATTCAGATTTTCAACCTCAATAATCACTATTTTCTGGGATTAATAGTCTTTGTGGATTTAAAGCTGTTCAGATATTTTCAACCTCAATAATCACTATTTTCTGGGATCATTTAATATACTCTTTCATAAATTCTGCCTTTAACCAATTACTCCTTCTCAATCATATTTTTTTAAACTTTTAACTGGTATTGGGAATGGCTCACTGATTCAATATTTGAAGAATACACAGAGTAGGGAGACACTTCAGAAAGAAGAATCAACTAGAAGATGAGAGATTTATAAGCAACACACTGAAGTAGAAAATGGAAGAAAAGTTCAAATGCAAAATTATTTGTTTGAAGAAAAATTTACTTTTAATTAATTTTTTCCACCAGCCATGATCCCTAAAGATGAGAGATGCATCCAGCCCACATTTTCCTTTCTTTGGAACTTTGGCTCATCCTCTCTAAAAACAGTCAACTTCATGAAGCAAACACTATCCATTATTCACATCCAAAAAGACTCTTTTATTTTCCATTAGAGTAGAGTTGATTTACAATGTTGTGTTAGTTTCAGCTGTACAGCAAAGTGAATCAGTTATACATATACATATATCGACTCTTTTGTTTTTTAGATTCTTTTCCCATATAGGCCATTACAGAGTACTGAGTAGAGTTCCCTGTGCTGTATAGCAGGTTCCTATTAGTTATCTGTTTTATATATAGCAGTGTGTATATGTCAGTCCCAGTCTCTCAATTTATCCCTCTTTTATTAGTTCATGGTCAATTTTGTCCCTCAATTCCCACTCCCATTCCTATACTGACAGCAAGTTTCCAAATGAGCTTTCAAATTCCTATTCTCACATCAGTTTCACCCCTCTTTGGATCGTCTCCACCCTCTTGGCCCATTCAAATCTAATCCATTTTTATTCCCTTCCTAGAAAGGCTTCAATGACACCTTTGGTCCACAGTGGTCTCTTAATCCTGTAACAATTAATTTATTAGGAATTATAAAGCAACCAAAATCCGCCTTGGAATTTCCTATTTGACTTTATATGATTATGAATTCTTCGTGTGTCTTCGTTTAGTCTCCTCAAATAAACTTTAAGATTAAGAAAAACAGATACACGAAGTAGTTTTTCAATAAACATTTTGAGATTATATTCCTCTTTTGACTTAACATATTTACTTTGATATACCAGAATAGCTAGCACACTGCCTTGCCCAGAGGAGTAACTTAATAAATATGCTTGAATGAATGTTCACCATAAAATAATTACAACTTCTTTTTCTTTGTTAAGATGATCCTCCCCAGTTCTAATAAGATATTTAAAACCTTCATAAAACTTAAATGAAACACAAAGCAGAATCATTTAATTCTCTGCTATTAATCTGACGATGACAGATTTTAAAAGTAATAAGACTGCATTTTGATTTTAAAATACTTCAATATTTTGAAAATTATGATACAACTCAAGTGAAATTTTGGATTCTTTCAAAACAAATTGTGACAAATTTAAAATTCTTTAAAACTCTCCAAGACCTTTTCTACACAGAGCATACGAGCAGCTTCTATTTAATTTTAGGTGTGGTAGAATGCCAATTAGAAACATTTATGCATCAAAGCACTTGGAAAGACAACATGGCCTAAATATACCCAAAGTTTAGAGTATTTGAAACACTGAGGTGTTAAGAACCTGGAGCTCCATACTGGCGGGACATTGGGTCCATTTTCATTCTTCTGGTGCAAGTAATTTTAAATAGAATAAATAGGGCAACTAATCGTAGAAGAATAATTTTTACTGGAATAAAAAAATGTTTGAAGAACTACATAGCCATCCCTTTTCTATGTTTTTGTCTGCTAATGTTGAGAAACTAATCAAAGCAGGGAAATTACCATCTGCCTCCCCACTTTCTCTTACCTAGTTTAGAACCATTCAGTCTATTTCTTCTAATATACAGGAAAATCATCCTTTCATAACATGCTCAGATTTTTGACGAGGATAGAGTGCTATTCCTGCCTGTCTCAACCTTTAGAGTGCTATTCCTGCCTGTCTCAACATCCAATCTTAGAATCTTCAACTTCATCATACTTCCCCACAAGAAAGACAGACAGACAGACACAGACAGACAGACGGACACACACACACACACACACAAAAGAAACAAAGTAGAAATAACTGAAGAAAGAAAGAAAGAAGCTCAAGGGGGAAAGGGGTGACCACTAGTGGTACAACACATTTTGGGAGTTGTATCCACAAGTGCAGCACTGTAGCTGGGGACAGGAGACAGAAGACTGAGAACACATAACTCTGTCTATGGGCAAATACTTGGTCTGGGTGAATTACTTCAAGAATCTGTTGTCACAAACAAAAAATAGCAATAACAACAATGAAGTGAGCTATAAAATTTCTGCAAAACAAGGAAAAATAAATATTATTTGAAATGAGTTTCTATCGCCAAGACTACCAACCAGTGTACTGGAGCACATCTAGATGCTGCAGACAGACTACAAGTGGCTGAAATGTATTCTTCTCAGCTCTCAAAGTAACCAGGCAGAGCCTAAAGTATAGCTGGAACCCATGTAGCAGTCCAATCAATTTGCCCTCGTTCAAATGTCCCTTACCTACATGTGTGAAGAATGATGCCAGAAAAAAAACAAAAATATAATGAAATTATTTACTACCCTCAGTAGTAACCAAGTTGACATGATTTCTATGAAAAAGCAAAAAACTGTTACGTTTTTAATATCTATATTTGTTTCTATCACCATCCATTCAAACAGGAGGTTTCTGGATCAAGAGAGGTTGTTATTACTGACAGTAATAACTATATCAGTTCTCTACACACCAATTTTTTCTTCCTTCTTCCAGGTCATGCTGTATGGACAGGCTGGCATGTATGGGTCATACAACAGGAGAGGAGCCCTGAAATTAGGAATCAGGGATTTAATGTACTGCTGTCCTGTTAACATCCTACCCTTCTGAGAAGAGAAATGAATCTCCCTAATGCAAACAAATTCTCCTCGGGTAGAGAAAGGGAAGATTCCTTGGTTAGAAAAGTAATGGTCTCTAGATGAGCTATGAAACAAGTGTCTCCAGGTTTACATCTCCATGTACCCAAGGCTCCATGTTTCTTTCCCCTTTGGAATGTGAATACATACTTTGGGGACCTAAACCTCTCTAGAGTTCTCACACTATCTTTTCAGACACTTTAACTTCCAAGGCTTGTCTATTAACCCACATTCCAGTTTTCCTTGGTTAGAGGGCCCTAACTTTGCAGAAACATGAAAACGTTTGCTTTTTTGGCAAAAGAAAGAGGAAGAAAATAAACTGAGGTAAAAAGATGCCAGAATGCAATGAAAGAGGGGTTACAACATCTGGATTACAAATAATCAAATTCTAAGAGAAAATTTTTAATCTGAATGAGAAAACCTACAGAACACAATCAAAACTGTGTGAATCAAACCAGACATGTGGTATTAAATATGGGAAGGCACCTAACACAATGCAGAAGATGAAAGCAGTGAGCTGATGTACTGTGAGAAGAGAGCCTTGAGGAACATGAACATGTATGGGAAGAAGAGAACTGAAAGGACCTCAAGAAAGAATGTCCAGAGGGCTGGAAGAAAATCAAGGAATTTTAGTGTCACAAAAACGTAGAAAACTTTAAGAAGGAGCAGAAATGTTAAATATTCTTTTAAGCAATTTAACAGTGGCAAAATGTTGCTAAGAGGTTGAGTATTGGGTTGGCCAAAAAGTGCCTTTGGTTTTTAAGTAAAAATAAAAGACACATTTTTCATTTTCACCAAGAACTTTATTGAACAATGTATTCACCCTTTTGCTCCACTACCTTCTGCCATTTTTCAGGCAACTGCATAATTCCATCTTCCCAAAACTTTTTATCTTTTTGAGCAAAGAACTGTTCCAAGGGCCTTTTACAGTCTTCCAGGGAATGGAAATTTTTTCCATTAAGAGAATTTTGCAAAGACCTAAATAAATGGAAATCCAAAGGTGCAATGTCTGGTGAATACGGTGGATGAATCAGAACTTCCCAGCCAAGCTGTAACTGTTTTTGCCTGGTCATCAAAGAAACATGCGGTCTTGCATTATCCTGATGAAAGATTATGTGTTTTCTGTTGACTAATTCCGGACGCTTTTCGTCAAGTGCTGCTTTCAGTTGGTCTAACTAGGAGCAGTACTTGTTGGAATTAATCGTTTGGTTTTCCAGAAGGAGCTCATAATAGAGGACTCCCTTCCAATCCCACCATATACACAACATCGCCTTCTTTGGATGAAGACCGGCCTTTGGTGTGGTTCATTTCACTTGCCCCACGATCTCTTCTGTTCCGCATTATTGTACAGTATCCATTTTTCATTGCCTGTCACAATTTGTTTTAAAAATGGAACGTTTTCATTACCTTTAAGTAGAGAATCGCATGCGGAAATATGGTCAAAAAGTTTTTTTTTGCTTAACTTATGTGGAACCCAAACATCCAAGCGATGAACATAACCAAGTTGGTGCAAATGATTTTCAAAGCTTGATTTGGGTATTTTGAGTATGTTGGCTATCTCCCACATGGTATAATGTTGATTGTTCTCAGTGAATGTCTCGATTTGATCGCTATCAACTTCAACTGGTCTACTCGACCTCGGAGCATCATCCAGCGAGAAATCTCCATCATGAAACTTCACAAACCACTTCTGACACATTTGATCAGTCACAGCACCTTCTCCATATGCTGCACAAATCTTTTTTTTGCGTTTCAGTTGCGTCTTTACCTTTCTTGAAATAATAAAGAATAATATGCCGAAAATGTTGCTTTTTTTCTTCCATCAATATTAAAATGGCTACACAAAAATTCACCAATTTTTTAAGTCTTTCTTTAGATGCACGCTGATATGACAGCTGTCACATACAATCTAACAAAAGTGTTTTGAATGAAGTTAAAGACAACTAAGCACTACTAGAGCCATCTTATGGAAAAAAACAAATGAAACTTTTGGCCAACTCAATAAAATAAATAATAAGATATTGGCTAAAGACATTCACAGGAAGGTGAAGTACAAGATGGAGACAAGCTCTTTGAGAAATGACTGGATGACACTGAAGGAGTGATACAAATTTAATTTTTGAATGTAATTAAGCTATTAAGAAACAGGCAAGAGTAGGTAAGTAATTAGAAAAAGAAACTGTGTTGTGCTGAGATGTCTGAAACTGCATAAATGCTGTTGACCGTGTAATTCACAGAGTAAGGATCCTGAGAAGGGCTGGAGTTGGCATAGGGAGGAACAGGCAGGAGGAAGAATCCTTCTTCTATAAGAAGCCAGAAAGAGGAAATGTCAGGCAGATATGTTTTTAGGTTCGAGGGCAGAAAACTGAGAGACTGATTTGCTGATGGTTTTATTTTCTCCATGAATTAGAAGGTGGGCCAAGAGGGACAAAATGGAATCATAAGAAGAGTAGATAACTATTGAAATAGATGTGATAGAGAACTGAAGAGGGAAGCTTAGAGAAACAACGAAACATTGCTAGGCAGCAATAATGTTGGAAACCACCGTGTGATTTTTTAAAACAGTACTCAGAAACCCAGGAATAGGAATAAAGAAGATGAACTGTTAGGGTGTTCAGTATTGGTGTGTCTCAAGGCATTTGTGACAAATGGGCAATGGGTAAACAGACATGAGGATACTGGTAAGAAAAAAGGTTGATGTTATGAATTTTCATGAGGCAATTTTGTTCCCCAAAGGACATTTGATAATGTCTGTAGACATTTCTGACTGTCATAACTTAAGAGGGGCTACTAATAGAATAGGGGTGTTAGTTTAAACTATAGCCCTGATATTAACTTTAGTACAAAAAATTGGCCGTCACTCTCAACAGAATTGCCAGAGGGCATGAGGTGTTCCCACCCAACTTTAAGCTTGCCCTGACATTCAAAAGGAACTCCTTAGCTAAAAGAGATATTGGACCTTCCAAAATTGATGTAAAAGGTAGTTAAGGAAGAAAGAAAGATGAACCCACTTTATAGATAAGATTTCCCTACTCTCTGAGCCTCTCTCTTCTGATTATGCTCTTTGTAGAAAGACTTGTACTTTTACACACCAGTGGAGTTTTTGATGAATTTCTTTACCACCAAAGATCATGATTTTTTTTGTTGCTTTTGCAGATTAAAAGTCACAGTTCATTTCTGTTGGATGAACCTCTTTGTTATACCATCTGAAGGGTTTTGGGAAAAAAACCCAACAATGTCATATTCTTCTAAAGACAGAAAAAGAAACATAGTATTACTGATTCAACATGAGAGCTATTTCTAAAGCAGAATTAAAATAGCATAACTTCACCAATTTACTTTTTTACTCTAATACCATAGTTCATTGTTTTATACATCGAGGCACTTTAGAACCTCTCATATGCTTTTACTCTATCACTTACTAGCCGGCAATTACTACTTCATCTTTGGTTTTTATGTTCTTAGGAATTTGAACTGGTAAAACAACATTGTTCCTATAATTGTGCAAAAACCACAGGAAAAGAAAAACTCCCTGTCTTTATCAAGCCCCACTTGTGAACAGTTTTACATTTATTATGCTTATTATACTTTAATGTGTTTTAAAATTAAGGTGGAATTGCATGCTCTTTTTGGAAAAGGGGGAGAAATCAAGAAATCATTCTCACTGAACTACACTGGGAACACGCATGAAGGGATTTAAAAAAATTAAAGCAACTCCCCATGTTGCAGAAAGAAGTTTAAAAAGTATCTGAACTAAAGCTAATACCACGTGTGGACCATGCCCAGACAGAATGGAGGGATGCTATATACCATGCCTGCCTGGGGTGTCCCAGGGGCCAATTCATGGGAAAGAGTAAAGGGACATAACAAAAGGAGGATGGTGTCACTTGGAAAAGCCTTTGTACTGTGGTTAGGTCAGGGTTAAGTTCAGTGCCATGAGGAATCCCTATAAGCCACGTCAGTGGACGGTTCAAACAAAGCTGATAGAAGAGAGGTGAAAGTCCAAAAGTTACAAGTTACACCGTGAAATAGGTATCGATATGTACAAAACTATGATCATTTAAAGCATTCTGAATGCTGAAAATGTTGAAGAGGGAACATCAGAAACAGTCTTTGCAAAAGCCAGTTAGTCATCAGTAAGGGTGGAGATTTTATAAGATATATCCAATGAATGCTGACTCTCTGCAAAGGGCTCCTTCTCAAATGAGTCACTTACATACTTCTCCCTCCACATCAGGAGCACAGTCTTTAAAAGGAGCAAGGCCCACTAGAAAAATCTTATAGGTAGCACGTTAAGATTATGTAGGCAGGGCACACTGTTGAGAAGGGTGAATTTGAATATATAAATAACTGATCTTTGTAACATAATTTTTAAAGAAGACTACATTTATTCTTAGGACTATGAATTTTGCCTAAAATGTTTGAAAAACTCAACATACATCAATGTAATAGCCAAGAAATATTTGTTGATTTCCTCTTTGATTGACATTAATACAACGTCTGGAAATGTTCTAGGAAACGTAAGTATGAAATGGACACAATCATATCTTTAATAAGTGAGAGAAATAGGTATTAAACAAATGGTAGCAGAGGTAACTGTTACATTATAGGTATAATTAATGTCATGAGGAAAAAACACAGTCTACTTCACCTAATTTAGAATTATAAGCATGAATTCCTATCAAATCACCAACTGCATTCTTCACAGAACTAGAACAAGAATTTTAAACTTGTATGGAAACACAAAGAGCCCGAATAGGCAAAGCCATCTTGAGGAAGGAAAACGGAGCTGGAGGAATCAGTCTCTCTGACTTCAGACTATACTACAAAGCTACAGTAATCAAAACAGTATGGTACAGGCACAAAAACAGAAATATAGATCAATGGAACAGGATAGAAAGCCCAGAAATAAACCCATGCCCACATGGCGAATTAATATGCAACAAAGGAGGAAAGAATATACAATGGAGAAAAGACAGTCTCTTCAATAAGTGGTGCTGGGAAAATTGGACAGCTACATGTAAAAGAATGAAATGAGAACATTCTCTAACACCATACACAAAAATAAACTCAAAATGGATTAAAGACCTAAATGTAAGATGGATACTATAAAACTCCTAGAGGAAAACATAGGCAGAACACTCTTTGACATAAACCTCAGCAGTATCTTTTTGGATCTGTCTCTTAGAGTAGTGGAAATAAAAACAAAAATAAACAAATGGGACCTAATTAAACTTAAAAGCTTTTGCACATCAAAGGAAACTATGAACAAAACAAAAAGACAACTTACAGAATGGGAGGAAATATTTGCAAACGATTCGACTGACAAGGAATTAATATCCAAAATAGATAAATAACCCAAAAAGCTCAATATAAATAAAACAAACAACCCAATCAAAAAGTGGGCATAAGATCTAAATAGACATTTCTCCAAAGAAGATATACAGATGGCCAAAAGGCACATGAAAAGATGCTCAACGTCATTAATTACTAGAGAAATGTAAGTCAAAACTACAGTGAGGTATCACCTCACACGGGTCAGAATGGCCATCATCAAAAAGTCTACAAATAATAAACTGTGGAAAGGGTGTGGAGAAAAAGTAACCCTTCTACACTGTTGGTGGGAATGTAAATTGGTGCAGCCACCATGGAGAACAGCGTGTAAGTTCCTTAAAAAACTAAAAATAAAGCTACCATATGATCTAGCAATCCCACTCCTGGGCATACACCCAGAGAAAAACATAATTTGAAAAGATACATGCACCCCAATGTCCACAGCAGCACTATTTACAACAGCCGAGACATGGAAGCAACCTAAGTGTCCATCAACAGATGAATGGATAAAGAATACACACACAAGCACACACACACACACACACACGCACACACGCACACACGCAACCGAGTATTACCCAGCCATAAAAAGGAACGAAGTAATGCCATTTGCAGCAACATGGATGCACCTAGAGATTATCATACTAAGTGCAGTAAGTCAGACAGAGAAAGATAAATATCATATGATATCACTTATATGTGGAATCTAAAAAAATGATACAAATGAACTTATATGCAAAACAGAAATAAACTCACAGACATAGAAAACAAACGTATGATTACCAAAGGGTGGGGGGGGGGAGAAGGATAAATTAGGAGTTTGGTGTAACAGATACATACTACTATATGTAAAATAGATAACCAACAAGGACCTATTGTATAGCACAGGGAACTATACTCTGTATCTTTTAATAACCTATAATGGAAGAGAATGTAAAAAATGAATACACACACACACACACACGTATATGAATCACTTTATACTTGAAACTAACACAACGTTGTAAACCAACTATACTTCAATAAAAATTTTAAAAAAGAATTATAAGCATGCTATACATTATATGTGAGTATATACCCATTCTCATATTGTGAGTTTTTAAAAAACAACTTCCTTAATAAATCCTGTGATTCCACATAACACTACTACCCGATGGGTATACCACCCTCTTTGTTCGAAAATGTTATGTTTCAAACAGAAATTAGGTTGTAGTTTGAGAACAAATTAAAAATCAGGAAAAAATTATAAGAGAATATCTTTGCCCTTTGTTTCCCCAATAAAAAAGAATAATACAATTAATATACTTCAAGGTAGTTATGGCAGTTGAAAGCATATGTTGGCAGTTTTTCATTCAGAGGAAGTTTATAGAATATGGTCTTTACTTTGTGGTTTAGTGTCCTTATTTGAAATGAAATACAGAAAGGTCCAACAATAATCAGGCAGATTGCCATTGAGCCTGTAGCATTTCAAGAACCACAAAGGAAGAATGAGTCATTCCCATATACCCTGAAACCACAATTTCATATCTACCAATGATTTTTATAGCACTTGGGATTTGTTAATAGCTCATTAAGATGATTTCAACATTTGAACCTCCCATTTACAATTGTTGATATTTCATTGCCCCAAAACGATTAGTTAGCCTAGCCAAATCTTGATTCATTATCCTACCACAAAGGATCTCCATTTCCACTAACTTTTGCTGGTTTGCATTATTTCTTAGTGATTGACTGGTGCATTAACAGTTCCAATTTTCATCTTTACTTGCCCTGATTTAGTTAATAAAGACATGTAGCTAAGGCGGTGAACTTGGCAAGAGAGCTGTCTTTTAGGATCTGGACAGCATGGAAAGATTCCAGAGACGTGTTAAATTACACACAGGACTTTGAAGGGCCATGGCCATCCCTTGTCTAAAATCAGACAGATAGGAAAATTGAGACCAAATGGAGGAAGGCTTTATTTCAAATGAAATGATTTCAAGTCATGCTAATGTCTGGCGTCAATGTGAAATTCCTTAAATGAAACCACATGATTTCAGTACTAAACAAGGTCTATCACTTTTAATGATCCAAAAGAAACCTTTGACTGAAGTACCATAGGGCAATTTAGTGGAAGTCTTAGAGCATTATTTTTTGTTTAAAACCAAGACATAGGAAGCAATACATGATAATCTAGTATGGATGCTATTAATCACCTATATATCAATTCAGTATCAAAATAGGGTTAAAAAAATTAGACAGTCATAGGAAGACCTAGGGAAGAATGGAAAGCCCTAGGGATAAAAAAGTTAGTTTGAGGCTTATCCCTCTAATGCGGAGAAGAAAACAAAAATCTAGGTAAATATATAAAACTGCCATTATTCATTGTACACAGGATCTGAGCCACACATTACTTTTAATAATGATGTCATCTTAGATTTATATGGTAATATGTCTCCAGAGAAGCAGAAATTCTCCTTTATATTGAGGAATACATTATTACCAACATTAGCAACCATGTTTATAAATGGAGATTTTAATGAACGAAAAATACATAATTTATCCAAGGTCACACAGTTCATCAGTATTAAAGGAGGATAAGACTCTAAGTTTGATTTATAATCAAATGTTCTATTCATGATTAAGAGTTCTTAACCTGGAGCCAAGAGCTTCAAGGACCTATGAACATCTGAAATTAAATGCAAAATGTCATCTATATGTATGTTTCTCCCCCTTTGGGAGAGGATCAGATTATCAAAAGGGGTCATGACATAAAAAATATTAAATACTACTTATTTGACTAAGCTACTTCTGTACTAGATTTCTCAAAAAAGGGACCATATTCATTCCCATAATAAATTTAAAGTTCAGCCAAAGTTTCCAAATGATATGTTACTAGTTGGAATACATTAATGTAACTTAGTAAATAACTTTGCAGAGAACAACGTAGATGATGGGGGATTTGAATCCCTATTTAACTTTCACGTGTTCTGACATTTATTCTTATCACATCACAGAATTCACATAGGCAAATGCTACACTTAAACAGTTAAATGAATTTAATTACACTCTGATTTGTAACTTTTAGTATATGAGAAATTCATCTCTTGAACTAAAATTGTTCAAAGCATGAGGCAGTATTTTTCCCCATAAATGTATAACATCAAATTAGCTGGTTTTTACTTATGAGAACACAAACAAATTTTGCTTTCTTTCCCATTTTATCTTTTGGAAATTTTGCACACACACATATATACACACACACACAAATTCTCTAACTCAGAATAATAAAGCATTAAATTCATTTTATCTAATTTTCAGATTGAAAATGTCATTCTATATTTGCATTTTTGATGCTAAAAAGTACAAGTCAGAAGCAATTTGAATATTGATTTTCATGTACACATATAGGCAATTTGGATTTGTTTCTAAGTTGTATATATTTACTGTTGTGCCACTAGAAATAAAAAGATACAGCCTTTACCTGAAAATTCACATTCCTTCCAACTGGGGTGTATCTATAGAGCATCCAAACTGAGAGCTTTGAGTCATTCAATCAATTCAGTGAAACATCCTGTTTGACAATCTCTCTATAGACTTAATAAAAAATTGGGGGTTCATTTAAAATAGCATGAGAGCCTTGCTATGTTATTCAAGGCAAAAAAAAGTCACCAGTTGTATCAATACTTGATCTGGCCTAGGAATCGCACTTCAGAGCTTCCAAGGACTCCTCAGACTTGCATATAATTTTAGCACCAACTGATCTACAAGTCAACAGCCTAGAATCCATACGTTCCCACCTTAGCTTTTGTATCAGAGATCTCTAAAATGCTTCTTCTCAAAATATAGGAAGTGTTTTGATGGCTATGATCATGAGGCTTGTCCAGGTTGCCACTGGAAGTATAGAGTAGTTCTGCTTATACATACACAATTTACCTGCTAAGATACATCAAAGATATGAGACAGGAGGTTGTTGTCAGTGGAGCACAGGATTTGTTTATAAGTGGCTGCTGAGGGATTTTCACTCCTGTCCCCAGGTAATGAATAATGCAAAACATTCCTAGAGGAGGGGAGGAGCTTCAAAATGGCAGAAGAGTAAGACGTGGAGATCAACTCCCCCCCCCACAAATACATCACAAATACATCTACATGTGGAACAACTCCTACAGAACACCTACTGAACGCTGGCAGAAGACCTCAGACCTCCCAAAAGGAAAAAAACTCCCCACGTACCTGGGTAGGGCAAAAGAAAAAAGAATAAGCAGAGACAAAAGAATAGGGATGGGATCTGCACCTGTGGGAGGGAGCTGTGAAGGAGGAAAGGTTTCCAAACACTAGGAAGCCCCTTCGCGGGCAGAGACTGCGGGTGGCGGAGGGGGGAAGCTTCGGAGCCACGGAGGAGAGCGCAGCAACAGGGGTGTGGAGGGCAAAGCGGAGAAATTCCCGCACAGAGGATTGGTGCCAACCACCACTCACCAGCCCGAGAAGCTTGTTGGCTCAGCCGCCGGAGCAGGCGGGGCCTGGGAGCTGAGGCTTGGGCTTCGGTCAGATCCCAGGGAGAGGACTGCGGTTGGCTGCGTAAACACAGAATCAAGGGGGCTAGTGCGCCACGGCTAGCCGGGAGGGAGTCTAGGAAAAAGTCTGGAGCTGCCGAAGAGGCAAGAGACATCTTGCCTCTTTGTTTCACGGTGTGCGAGGAGAGGGGATTAAGAGTGCCGCCTAAACGAGCTCCAGAGAAGGGTGCGAGCCGCGGCTAAAAGCGCGGACCCCAGAGACGGGCATGAGACGCTAAGGCTGCTGCTGCCGCCACCAAGAGGCCTGTGTGCAAGTACAGGTCACTATCCCCACCTCCCCTCCCGGGAGACTGTGCAGCCCGCCACTGCCAGGGTCCCGTGATCCAGGGACAACTTCCCCGGGAGAACAAACGGCACACCTCAGGCTGGTGCAACATCACGCTGGCCTCTGCTGCCACAGGCTCGCCCTGCACCCCGTACCCCTCCCTCCCCCCGGTCTGAGTGAGACAGAGCCCCCGAAGCAGCTGCTCCTTTAACGCCATCCTGTCTGAGCGAAGAATACACGCCCTGGGGTGACCTACACACAGAGGCAGGGCCAATTCCAAACCTAAACCCCGGGAGCTGAGCAAACAAAGAAGAGAAAGGGAAATCTCTTCCAGCAGCCTCAGAAGCAGCGGATTAAATCTCCACAATCAGCTTGATGTACCCTGCATCTGTGGAATAGGTGAATACACAATGAATCATCCCAATTTGAGGAGGTGGACTTTGGGAGGAACGATATATATGTATTTTTCCCTTTTTCTCTTTTTGTGAGTATGTATGTGTATGCTTCTGTGTATGATTTTGTCAGTATAGGTTTGCTTTTCTCATTTGTCCTAGGGTTCTGTCTGTCCGATTTTTTTTTTTTTTTTAGTATAGTTTTCAGCACTTGTTATCATTGGTGGATTTGTTTTTTGCTTTGGTTGCTCTCTCCTGTCTTTCTTTTTTTTTAATTACTTAAAAAAAGTTTTTTTAATAATTATTTTTAAATTTTTATTTTAATAACTTTATTTTATTTTATTTTATCTTGTTTCTTTCTTTTTTTTCTCCCTTTTATTCTGAGCCATGTGGATGACAGGCTCTTGGTGCTCCAGCCAGGTGTCAGGGCTGTGCCTCTGAGGTGGGAGAGCCAACTTCAGAACACTGGTCCACAAGAGACCTCAGAGCTCCACGTAATACCAAATGGTGAAAATTTACCAGAGATCTCCACCTCAAGGCCAAGACCCAGCTCCACTCAATGACCAGCAGCTACAGTGCTGGACACCCTATGCCAAACAACTAGCAAGACAGGAACACAACCCCATTCATTAGCAGAGAGGCTGCCTAAAATCATAATAAGGCCACGACACCCCAAAACACACCACCAGACATGGACCTGCCCACCAGAAAGAGAAGATCCAGACCCATCCACAAGAACACAGGCACCAGCCTTATCCACCAGGAAGCCTACACAACCCACTGAAGCAACCTTACCCACCGGGAGCAGAAAACAAAAACAATGGGAACTACGAACCTGCAGACTGCGAAAAGGAAACCCCAAACACAGTAAGTTAAGCAAACGGAGAAGACAGAGAAACACACAGCAGGTGAAGGAGCACAGCAAAAACCCACCAGACCTAACAAATGAAGATGAAATAGGCAGTCTACCTGAAAAAGAATTCAGAATAATGATAGTAAAGATGATCCAAAATCTTGGAACCAGAATGGAGAAAATACAAGAAACGATTAATAAGGACCTAGAAGAATTAAAGAGCAAACAAACAGTGATGAACAACACAATAAATGAAATTAAAAATTCTCTAGAAGGGATCAATAACAGAATAACTGAGGCAGAAGAACGGATAATGACCTGGAAGATAAAACAGTGGAAATAACTACTGCAGAGCAGAATAGAGAAAAAAAGAATGAAAAGAATTGAGGACAGTCTCAGAGACCTCTGGGACAACATTAAATGCACCAACATACGAATTACAGGGGTCCAAGAAGAAAAGAAAAAGAAAGGGACTGAGAAAATATTTGAAGAGATTATAGTTGAAAACTTCCCTAATATGGGAAAGGAAACAGTTAATCAAGTCCAGGAACCACACAGAGTCCCATGCAGGATAAATCCAAGGAGAAACACACCAAGACACATATTAATCAAACTATCAAAAATTAAATACAAAGAAAACATATTAAAAGCACCAAAGGGCTTCCCTGGTGGCGCAGTGGTTGAGAGTCCTCCTGCCGATGCAGGGGACACGGCTTCGTGTCCCACTCCAGGAAGATCCCACATGCCGTGGAGCGGCTGGGACCATGAGCCATGGCCACTGAGCCTGCACGTCCAGAGCCTGTGCTCTGCAACGGGAAAGGCCACAACAGTGAGAGGCCTGCATACCACAGAAATAAAACAAAAAAAGCACCAAGGGAAAAACAACAAAAAACACACAAGGGAATCCCCATAAGGTTAACAGCTGATCTCTCGGCAGAAACTCTGCAAGCCAGTAGGGAGTGGCAGGACATATTTAAAGTGATGAAGGAGAAAAACGTACAACCAAGATTACTCTACCCAGCAAGGATCTCATTCAGATTTGACAGAGAAATTAAAACCTTTACAGACAAGCAAAAGCTAAGAGAATGCAGCACCACCAAACCAGCTTTACAACAAATGCTAAAGGAACTTCTCTCGGCAGGAAACACAAGAGAAGGAAAAGACCTACAATAACAAACCCAAAACAATTAAGAAAATGGTGATAGGAACAACCATATCAATAACTACCTTAAATGTAAATGGATTAAATGCTCCAACCAAAAGACACAGACTGGCTGAATGGATACAATAACAAGACCCATACATATGCTGTCTACAAGAGACCCACTTCAGACCTAGGGACACATACAGACTGAAAGTGAGGGGATGGAAAAAGATATTCCATGCAAAAGGAAATCAAAAGTAAGCTGGAGTAGCAATTCTCATATCAGACAAAATAGACTCTAAAACAAAGACTATTACAAGAGACAAAGAAGGACACTAAATAATGATCAAGGGATAAATCCAAGAAGAAGATATAACAATTGTAAATATTGATGCATCCAATACAGAAGCACCTCAATACATAAGGCAAATACTAACAGCCATAAAAGGGGAAATCGACAGTAACACAATCATAGTAGGGGACTTTATTTAACACCCCATTACACCAATGGACAGATCATCCAAAATGAAAATAAATAAGGAAACACAAGCTTTAAATGATACATTAAACACGACGGATTAATTGATATTTATAGGACATTCCATCCAAAAACAACAGAATACACATTCTTCTCAAGTGCTCATGGAACATTCTCCAGGATAGATCATATCTTGGGTCACAAATCAAGCCTTGGGAAATTTAAGAAAATTGAAATCATATCAAGTACCTTTTCCTACCACAACAGTATGAGACTAAATATACAAACACATGGAGGCTAAACAATAAACTACTAAGTAAAGAGATCACTGAAGAAATCAAAAGAGGAAATCAAAAAACACCAAGAAACAAATGACAATGAAAACACGACGACCCAAAACCTATGGGATGCAGAAAAGCAGTTCTAAGCGGGAAGTTTATAGCAATACAATCCTACCTTAAGAAATAAGAAACATCTCAAATAAACAACCGAACATTACACCTAAGGCAATTAGAGAAAGAAGAACAAAAAAACCCGAAAGCAGAAGGAAAGAAATCATAAAAATCAGATCAGAGATAAAGGAAAAAGAAATGAAGAAAACAATAGCAAAGATCAATAAAACTAAAAGTTGGTTCTTTGAGAAGATAAATAAAATTGATAAACCGTTAGCCAGACTCATCAAGAACAAATGGGAGAATTGTCAAATCAACAGAATTAGAAATGAAAAAGGAGAAGTAACAACTGACACTGCAGAAATACAAAAGATCATGAGAGATTACTACAAGCAGCTATATGCCAATAAAATGGACAACCTGGAAGAAATGGACCAATTCTTAGAAATGCACAATCTTCTGAGACTGAACCAGGAATGAACAGAATATATGAACAGACCAATCACAAGCACTGAAAATGAAACTGTGATTAAAAATCTTCCAACAGGGCTTCCCTGGTGGCGCAGTGGTTGAGAGTCCGCCTGCTGATGCAGAGGACACAGGTTCGTGCCCTGGTCCGAGAATATCTCACATGGCCCGTAAGCCATGGCCGCTAAGCCTGCGCGTCCGGAGCCTGTGCTCCTCAACGAGAGAGGCCACAACAGTGAGATGCCCACGTACTGCCAAAAAAAAAAAAAAAAAACTTCCAACAAACAAAAGCCCAGGACCAGATGGCTTCACAGGCAAATTCTATCAAATATTTAGAGAAAAGCTAACACCTATCCTTCTCAAACTCTTCCAAAATATAGCAGAGGGAGGAACACTCCCAAACTCATTCTACGAGGCCACCATCACCCTGATACCAAAACCACAAAAAGATACCACAAAGAGAGAAAACTACAGGCCAATATCACTGATGAACATAAATGTAAAAACCCTCAACAAAATACTAGCAAACAGAATCCAACAGCACACTAAAAGGATCACACACCATGATCAAGTGGGGTTTATCCCAGGAATGCAAGGCTTCTTCAATATATGCAAATCAATCAATGCGATAAACCATATTAACAAATGGAAGGAGAAAAACCACATGATCGTCTCAATAGATGCAGATAAAGCTTTCGACAAAATTCAACACCTATTTACGATAAAAACTCTCCAGAAAGTAGGCATAGAGGGAACTTTCCTTTATATATTAAAGGCCATATATGACAAACCCACAGCCAACATTATCCTCAATGGTGAAAAACTGAAACCATTTCCACTAAGATCAGGAACATGTCAAGGTTGCCCAATCTCACCACTCTTATTCAACATAGTTTTGGAAGTCTTAGCTACAGCAATCAGAATCCAAATCAGAAAAGAAGAAGTAAAGTTGTTACTGTTTGCAGATGATATGATACTACACAAGAGAATCCTAAAGATGCTACCAGAAAACTACTGGAGCTAATCAATGAATTTGGGAAAGTAGCAGGATACAAAATTAATGCACAGAAATCTCTTGCATTCCTATACACTAATGATGAAAAATCGGAAAGAGAAATTAAGAAAACACTCCCATTTACCACTGCAACAAAAAGGATAAAATATCTAGGAATAAACCTACCTAAGGAGACAAAAGACCTGTATGCAGAAAATTATATGATACTGATAAAAGAAATTAAAGATGATACATATAGATGGAGAGATATATCATGTTCTTGGATTGGAAGAATCCACATTGTGAAAATGACTATACTACCCAAAGCAATCTACAGATTCAATGCAATCCCTATGAAACTACCAATGCCATTTTTTCACAGAACTAGAACAGAAAATTTCACAATTTGTATGGAAACCCAAAAGACCCCAAACAGCCAAAGCAATCTTGAAAACGAAAAACGGAGCTGGAGGAATCAGGCTCCCTGACTATACTACAAAGCTACAGTAATCAAGACAGTATGGTACTAGCACAAAAACAGAAATATAGATCAATGGAACAGGATAGAAAGCCCAGAGATAAACCCACGCACATGTGGTCACCTTATCTTTGATAAAGGAGGCAGGAATGTATAGTGGAGAAGGACTGCCTCTTCAATAAGTGGTGCTGGAAAACTGGACAGCTACATGCAAAAGTATGAGATTAGAACACTCCCTAACACCATACACAAAAATAAACTCAAAATGGATTAAAGACCTAAATGTAAGGCCAGACTCTTAGAGGAAAACATAGGCAGAACACTCTCTGACATAATCACAGCAAGATCCTTTTTGACCCACTTCCTAGAGAAATGGAAATATAAACAAAAATAAACAAATGGGATCTAATGAAACTTAGAAGCTTTTGCACAGCATAGGAAACCATAAACAAGATGAAAAGACAACCCTCAGAATGGAAGAAAATATTTGCAAGTGAAGCAACTGACAAAGGATTAATCTCCAAAATTTACAAGCAACTCATGCAGCTCAATATCAAAAAAACAAACAACCCAATCCAAAAATGGGCAGAAGACCTAAATAGACATTTCTTCAAAGAGGACATACAGATTGCCAACAAACACATGAAAGAATGCTCAACATCATTAATCATTAGAGAAATGCAAATCAAAACTACAATGAGATATCATCTCATACCGGTCAGAATGGCCATCATGAAAACATCTACAAAGAGTAAATGCTGGAGAGGGTGTGGAGAAAAGGGAACCCTCTTGCACTGTTGGTGGGACTGTAAATTGATACAGCCATTATGGAGAAGAGTATGGAGGTTCCTTAAAAAACTAAAAATAGAACTACCATATGACCCAGCAATCCCACTACTGAGCATATACCCTGAGAAAACCATAATTCAAAAAGAGTCATGTACCACAATGTTAATTGTAGCACTATTTACAATAGCCAGGACATGGAAGCAACCTAAGTGTCCATCAACAGATGAATGGATAAAGAAGATGTGGCACATAAATACAATGGAATATTACTCAGCCATAAAAAGAAATGAAACTGAGTTATCTGTAGTGAGGTGGAAGGACCTAGAGTCTGTCATACAAAGTGAAGTAAGTCAGAAAGAGAAAACCAAATACTATATGCTAACACATATATATGGAATTAAAAAAAAAAAATGGTCATGAAGAACCTAGGGGCAAGACGGGAATAAAGACACAGACCTACTAGAAAATGGATCTGCGGATACGGGGAGGGGGAAATGTAGGCTGGGACAAAGTGAGGAGAAGGAAAGAAGGAAAGAGAAGGAAAGAAGGAGAAGGAGAAGGAAAGAAATACAAAGAGCAGTGATAAACCATAGGTTTACCTGTTTGATCAAGGGATGCCTCATACAAAACAAGGAAGAGAAAAAACCCAGAATACAGGCAGAGAAAATGTTTATTGGTCAAACTGACTGAAAGGAGATTCCAGAAATGGAAGGCAGTCGTCACCTGTTGTATTCTTGACAGCTGAACTTTCTGTTATATCTTTATTTCAGAGATGGCAAAATGGATTTCTTTGGCTAAAGACAGTCTTCCTGGAACTAAAAAGACAAATAAGTCTGTTTATGTGCAGGTGGTTGCATAAAAGGCAAATTATCCTTCAGTAAGAACATATTTTATGTATAAAGCAAGTAATCTTGGAAAGTTTAAATGTTACTAAACCAGTACAAGTGGAGAAGAGATGATGTGTCTCTTGGTACAGACGACTTCCCTAGATCATTAATCTATTAACAGCAGCATGAATAAATTATGGCAGGTGTGTTTGAACAATTAGAATCAAATTGAATATTTAAGCCACTCCTTTGCTACAATTAGGCTCATTCTTGAAAGGCAATAGAATTTTCATTCCAATTAATGGTCATAGTTTCCACTACATTTCTCACCTTTATCCTCATAAAAATTCCACTTCATCAAAGATGTGTATTTATTGTCTCCAGAAGACATCTGGAGAGTTTCTGACCCTCTTGTTTACATCATTCCTCATTCATGGAATGCTCTTTGCCATATATCTGTTGATCTCAATTCTTCCCATTCCTATCCTCAGGGAAGCCTTTCCAGACACTACAACCCTCTCTGATTTCTTTTTTCTCTACACTTCTGTAAGTCAGATTTCTGTGTTTGACATTTATATACATCATATTTTTTCATAAATTTATGAGGGCCCTATATAGAGTCAGGTAACTGTGTTTCTAGTCTCTAATTTGCCACATAGAATTTCTTTTCTATTCAACAAGTCGCTTAACTTCTCCAGTCTTCCCTCTCCTTGTTAGTAAAATGAAAAGAATAATACAGCCTTTCCTCTCCTAGGAAAACCATAAAAGTAACTAATTAAGCTTGAAATAAATGAAATGTGTTATCATCACCATCAACAACATTGCATTTTTGGTGTTTTAGTTATTTTCTTTTTGGGTTACTAGCATTTTTGGAATAACATTCTGGACTAAACAACTCTTCTGTGCTTCCTCAACACCTTTATCAAAGTCCATCCTTGCACATATACCAGTATAAGTCACTTTTAACGTTTCCATCTCTCTTACTAAAGTAAAGGCTCCCCAAGCTGAACCTGCATTATATTTACCCTTGAATATCTAATACTTAGCACCTGACAAAGAATGTATTCCCAAAACATGTGATAAACTGAACCAAATTACTGTATAGATCTTCATCCCATGGCATGATACTTTGCATGTAGTAGGGGTAAGCTGCTTTCCTGTTACGTGATTAAACTAGAAATCATTCATTACCTCCCTGTTATTTTAGAACTTCTTGTTCAGATCAGCTCATCAACATATATGGCATGTGGGAAAACAACTCTTTTTTACTATAAATCAAATACTTTGAAAACAATGAGAAAGTCTTTGCCTACATAAATGTAACACACGATTACACACAATTATAAAATATCCCAAATGGCATACTAATACAAACCATAAATATATAAAAGAGAGCCAACATCTAGAAGTAGTTCAAATTCATGGGCAATATTTAGGTTGTTACAGAAAGTAGAAGTTGTATTATGACCTCTTTGATGAGAGTTTGCGTAATCAAATAATGCAAAAGCAAGCCACTACAGAATATAACTAAGCTTTTTATATAAACATGGTTAAGAGTGTGAGACTGAAGGATTCAGTCCAACAAATTTATTGATGCTTAAGTATTATGATATCCAATAGGAACTAAGGGACCATTTTTGCCATTTAAAATTGACCAGGTTTCCATCGTTCTTCTAGTATCCAGTCTCACATTCTAAGGGGAAAATGGATTCCTTTTATTTACCAAATATCAGGAAAAAATTTCTTTCGAATCTTCCATATGTCTCCCACATTTAACCTTCCTTTCTATGGAACTCTCTCCACCTTAAGATGGGTGCAATCATTTCTTCTTTAGCTGTTTCCACATCAAATTTCTCCCTTTACTGACAACTGCACTCCATTTTTCATTTGTCTCCAAGTCCAATTAGATGTGAAGTCAGGTAGGATGACGAACGTGCCTATTTGTGTGGTCATAATAAATACGATCAATGAAACAGGAAGACAGTCCCAGTCTTTGTCTCCTTTCTTTTCATTCTGAGTGCCTTCACAAAACATGCTCATGCCTTACACCTTCGTGTTCCATGATCTGAGAAACAAACATAGCACTGCCTAGGCAAACCCTTGATTTCACTGTGGCTTTTTTTTTTAAAAAATAGAGCAACTTCTGATTTCTGGTCTGGCGCTTAAGGAGCTTGGAAGCTGTCACTCCCATCCGTACAACAAGGAAAAAGCTGTACAAACAGAAAATCAACAACTTTTCCTAGACGTATCAGAGAACTGAAATAAGACACATTGCTGTCCCCAAATCTGGAGAGGCAGATACAGAAAATCACAACTTACTAGAGCAGAAACTCAAAAGCAGAAACCTTGAGGGATCCAGTACCAGGATAGGAAGACCTAATCTGTAATTAACAAATCCCTCAAGGCTCAGGGTGGGCAAATTTGAGTTAAAAACTGCAGTGGACCCTGTCTTAGGGAGGTGCCAACACTTTTTTGGGTTTGACCACCAGGAGCCACACTGGGTTCTTTCAGTAAGGATCAGAGACAAATTCCCTTGTGTATCTGGCAGGGGGCAAGGGAAAGTAGCTATTTTGAAATAAAGTGCCTGCCCTCAAAGTGAACTATTTCACTAGAGTCTAACCAACCTAGGGGAAGGAATATTCAACTCCAGCCTCCTCTAGCCCTTGACATAGGAGAAGGAAAATACCCAGTTTTTGCCTCCTGCAGCCTTCTGTGTGGAACAGGAAAATACTTCCAGCCCCGTCTAACCTTCTATCGAGAAGGGCTGGGGGAGACCGAGAGCCACCTATAAAGATGATAGCCCAGGGGCACAGGTGGACTGAAGACTGAGCCCAAATCATAGGACTATAGAACGCTCCCCTTCACCCACACCTCAACAACACATCACTAAAGACCTGTTTAATCCAGTTCCTTTTATCCAGTGCATCATGTCTGGCTATCAACTAAAAATTGTATGGTATACACAAAGGTAAAAAATACAATTTGAAGAAACAGGGCAAGCATCAGAAACAGACTCTGATGTGGCAGAGATGCTGGAATTATCAGATTGGGAAGTTAATATAACTATGAGTGCTATGCTATGGACTCTAATGGGAAAAGTAGACAACATTCAAGAACAGTGGGTAATATGAGCAGAAAGAAGAGAGTCCTAAGAAATAAAATGAAAGGCTAGAAATAAAAAAATACTGTAACAGAAATGAAGAATCCCTTTGATGGACTCATTAGTAGACTGGACAGGCTGAGGAAAGAATCAATGAGCTTAAAAATAAGTCAATAGAAACTTCCCAAACTAAAAATCCCAGAGGATAAAAGACTGAAAAAAAGACAGTCTCTTCAACAAATGCTAGGAAAACTGGACAGTGACATGTAAAAAATATGAAATTAGATCATTCTTTAACACCACACACAAATATAAGCTCAAGAAGGATTAAAGACCTAAATGTGAGACCGGACACTATAAAACTCCAAGAGGAGGCAGTAGGAACCAAGATGGCAGAGTACAAGGACGTGCTCTCACTCCCTCTTGTGAGAACACCAGAATTACAATGAGCTGCTGGACAATCATCGACAGGAAGACACTGGAACTCACCAAAAAAGATACAATACCTCACATCCAAAGACAAAGGAGAAGCCACAATGAGATGGTAGGAGGGGCGCAATCACAGTAAAATCAAATCCCATAACTGCTGGGTGGGTGACTCACAGACTGGAGAACACTTATACCACAGAAGTCCACCCACGGAGTGAAGGTTCTGAGCCCCACGTCAGGCTTCCCAACCTGGGGGTCCGGCAACGGGAAGAGAAATTCCTAGAGAATCAGACTTTGAAGCCTAGAGGGAATTGATTGCAGGACTTCAACAGGACTGCGGGAAACAGAGACTCCACTCCTGGAGGGCACACACAAATAGTGTGCGCATCGGGATCCCGGGGAAGGGGCAATGACCCCAGGGGAGACTGAACCAGACCTACCTGCTAGTGTTGGACAGTCTCCTGCAGAGGCGGGGGAGTGGCTGTGGCTCACTGTGGGGACAAGGACACTGGCAGCAGAAGTTCTGGGAAGTACTCCTTGGTGTGAGCCCTCTCAGAGTCTGTCATTAGCCCCATTAAAAGAGCCCAGGTAGGCTCCAGTGTTGGGTCGCCTCAGGCCGAAACACCAACAGTGAGGGAACCCAGCCCCACCCATCAACAGTCAAGTGGATTAAAGTTTTAGTGAGCTCTGCCCACCAGAGCAACAGTCACCTCTACCCACCATCAGTCCCTCCCATCAGGAAACTTACACAAGCCTCTTAGATAGCATCAACTACCAAGGGAAGACAGCAGAAGCAAGAAGACCTACAATCCTGCAGCCTGTGGAACAAAAACCACATTCACAGAAAAACAGACAAGATGAAAAGGCAGAGGGCTATGTACCAGATGAAGGAACAAGATAAAACCCCAGAAAAACAACTAAATGAAGTGCAGATACGCAACCTTCCAGAAAAAGAATTCAGAATAATGACAGTGAAGATGATCCAGGCCCTTGGAAAAAGAATGGAGGCAAAGATCGAGAATATGTAAGAAATGTTTAACAAAGACCTAGAAGAATTAAAGAACAAACACACAGAGATGAACAATACAATAACTGAAATGAAAACTACACTGGAAGGAATCAGTAGCAGAATAACTGAGGCAGAAGAATGGATAACGGACCTGGAAGACAGAATGGTGGAATTCACTGCTGCAGAACAGAAAAAAGAATGAAAAGAAATAAAGACAGCCTAAGAGACCTCTGGAAAGGAAATAGCCACCCAAGACCAGGAAGCACAGCAAGTCCCATACAGGATAAACCCAAGGAGAAACAGGCCGAGACACACAGTAATCAAATTGGCAAAAATTAAAGACAAAGGAAAATTACTGAAAGCAGCAAGGGAAAAAACGGCAAATAATATACAAGGGAACTCCCATAAGGTTAACAGCTGATTTCTCAGCAGAAACTCTACAAGCCAAAAGGGAGTGGCATGAAATACTTAAAGTGATGAAAGGGAAGAACCTAAAACCAAGATCACTCTACCTGGCAAGGACCTCATTCAGATTCGATGGAGAAACCAAAAGATTTACAGACAAGCAAAAGCTAAGAGAATTCAGCACCACCAAACCAGCTCGACAACAAATGCTAAAGGAACTTCTCTAACTGGGAAACACAAGAGAAGAAAAGGACCTACAAAAACAAACCCAAAACAATTCAGAAAATGGTCATAGGAACATGCATATCGATAATTACCTTAAACATGAATGGATTAAATGCTCCAACCAAAAGACACAGGCTTGCTGAATGGATACAAAAACAAGACCCATATATATGCTGCCTACAAGAGGCCCATTTCAGACCTAGGGACACATACAGACTGAAAGTGAGGGAATGGAAAAAGATATTCCATGCAAATGGAAATCAAAAGAAAGCTGGTATAGCAATACTCATAAGAGATAAAGTAGTCTTTAAAATAAAGAACAAGAGACAAGGAGGGATACTACATAATGATCAAGGGATCAATCCAGAAGAAGATATAACAATTATAAATATATATGCACCCAACACAGGAGCACCTCAATACATAAGGCAACGTTAACAGCTATAAAAGAGGAAATCGACAGTAATACAATAATAGTGGGGGGCTTTAACACCTCAGTTACATCAATGGGCAGATCATCCAAAATGAAAATAAATAAGGAAACACAAGCTTTAAATGACACAATAGACCAGATAGATTTGATATTTATAGGACATTCCATCCAAAAACAGCAGATTACACTTTCTTCTCAAGTGTGCATGGAACATTCTCCAGGATAGATCACATCTTGGGTCACAAATCAAGCCTCAGTAAATTTAAGAAAATTGAAATCATATCAAGCGTCTTTGTGACCACAGCGCTATGAGATTAGAAATGAATTACAGGGGAAAAAAACGTAAAAAACAAAAACACATGGAGGCTAAACAATACGTTACTAAATAATCAAGAGATCACTGAAGAAATCAAACAGGAAATCAAAAAATACCTAGAGACAAATGACAATGAAAACACGACGATCCAAAACCTATGGGATGCAGCAAAAGCAGTTCTAAGGGGGAAGTTTATAGCTATAAAAGCCTACCTCAAGAAACAAGAAAAATCTCAAGTAAACAATCTAACCTTACACCTAAAGGAACTAGAGAAAGAAGAACAAACAAAACCCAAAGTTAGCAGAAGGAAAGAAATCAGAAAGATCAGTGCAGAAATAAATGAAATAGCAACAAAGAAAACCACAGCAAAGATCAATAAAAGTAAAAGCTGGTTCTTTGAGAAGAGAAACAAAATTGATAAACCATTAGCCAGACTCATCAAGAAAAAGAGGGAGAAGACTCAAATCAGTAAAATTAGAAATGAAAAAGGAGAAGTTACAACAGACACCGCAGAAATACAAAGCATCCTAAGAGACTACTACAAGCAACTCTATGCCAATAAAATGGACAACCTGGAAGAAATGGACAAATTCTTACAAAGGTATAATCTTCCAAGACTGAACCAGGAAGAAATAGAAAATATGAACTGACCAATCACAAGTAATGAAATTGAAACTGTGATTAAAAATCTTCCAACAAACGCAAGTACAGGACCAGATGGCTTCACAGGCGAATTCTGTCAAACATTTAGAGAAGAGCTAACACCCATCCTTCTCAAACTCTTCCAAAAAATTGCAGAGCAAGGAACACTCCCAAACTCATTCTATGAGGCCACCATCACCCTAATACCAAAACCAGACAAAGATTCTACAGGAAAAGAAAATTACAGACCAATATCACTGATGAATACAGATGCAACAATCCTCAACAAAATACTAGCAAACAGAGTCCAACAACACATTAAAAGGATCATACACCATGATCAAGTGGGATTTATTCCAGTGATGGAAGGATTTTTCAGTATATGCAAATCAATCAATGTGATATACCATATTAAGAAATTGAAGAAAAAAACCATATCATTTCAGTAGATGCAGAAAAAGCTTTTGACAAAATTCAACACCCATTTATGATAAAAACTCTCCAGAAAGTGGTCATAGAGGGAACCTACCTCAACATAATACAGGCAGTATATGACAAACCGACAGCAAACATCATTCTCAATGGTGAAAAACTGAAAGCAGTTCCTCTAAGATCAGGAACAAGATAAAGATGTCCACTCTCACCACTATTTTTCAACATAGTTTTGGAAGTCCTAGCCACGGCAATCAGAGAAGAAAAAGAAATAAAAGGAATACAAATTGGAAAAGAAGTAAAACTGTCACTGTTTGCAGATGACATGATACTATACATAGAGAATCCTAAAAATGCCACCAGAAAACTACTAGAGCTAATCAATGAATTTGGTAAAGTTACAGGAAACAAAATTAATGCACAGAAATCTCTTGCATTCCTATACACTGCTGATGAAAAATCTGAAAGAGAAATTAAGGAAGCACTCCCATTTACCATTGCAAGAAAAAGAATAAAATACCTAGGAATAAGCCTACCTAGGGAGACAAAAGACCTGTATGCAGAAAACTATAATACACTGATGAAAGCAATTAAGGATGATACCAACAGATCAAGAGATATACCATGTTCGTCGATTGGAAGAATCAATATTGTGAAAGTAAATATTCTACCCAAAGCAATCTACAGTTTCAATGCAATCCCTGTCAAATTACCAATGGCATATTTTACGGAACTAGACAAAAAATCTTAAAATTTGTATGGAGAAACAAAAGACCCCAAACAGCCAAAGAAGTCTTGAGGGAAAAAAGCAGAGCTGGAGGCATCAGACTCCCTGACTTCAGACTATACTACAAAGCTACAGTAATCAAGACAATTTGGTACTGGCACAAAAACAGAAATACAGATCAATGGAACAAGGTAGAAAGCCCAGAGATAAACCCACGCACTTACGGTCAACTAATCTATGACAAAGGAGGCAAGGGTATACAATGGAGAAAAGACAGTCTCTTCAATAAGTGGTGCTGGGAAAACTGGACTGCTACATATAAAAGAATGAAATTAGAACGCTCCCTAACACCATACCCAAAAATAAACTCAAAATGTATTCGAGACCTAAATGTATGACCGGACACTATAAAACTCTTAGAGGAAAACATAGGAAGAACACTCTTTGACATAAATCACAGCAAGATTTTTTGATCCACCTCCTAGAGTAATGGAAATAAAAACAAAAATAAACAAATGGGACCTAATGAAACTTCAAAGCTTTTGCACAGCAAAGGGAACCATAAACAGGATGAAAAGACAACCCTCAGAATGGGAGAAAATATTTTCAAACAAATCAATGCAGAAAGGATTAATCTCCAAAGTATATAAACAGCTCATGCAGTTCAATATTAAAGAAACAAACAATCCAATCCAAAAATGGGCAGAAGACCTAAATAGACATTTCTCCAAAGAAGACATACAGATGGCCGAGAAGCACATGAAAAGCTGCTCAACATCACTCATTATTAGAGAAATGCAAAACAAAACTACAATGAGGTATCACCTCACACCAGTCAGGATGGGCATCATCAGAAAATCTACAAACAACAAATGCTGTAGAGGGTGTGGAGAAAAGGGAACCCTCTTGCACTGTTGGTGGGAATGTAAATTGATACAGCCACTGTGGAGAACAGTATGGAGGTTCTTTAAAAAAGTAAAAACAGAATTACCATATGATCCAGCAATCCCACTACTGGGCATACACCGTGAGAAAACCATAATTCAAAAAGAGTCATGTACCACAATGTTCACTGCAGCACTATTTACAATAGCCAGGTCATGGAAGCAACCTAAATGCCCTTTGACAGACAAATGGATAAGGAAGATGTGGTACATATATACAATGGAATATTACTCAGCCATAAAAAGGAACGAAATTGAGTCATTTGTTGAGATGTGGATGGATCTAGAGACTGTCATACAGACTGAGGTAAGTCAGAAAGAGAAAAACAAATATCGTATATTAACGCATGTATGTGGAACCTAGAAAAATGGGACAAATGAACCGGTTTGCAGGGCAGAAGCTGAGCCACAGATGTAGAGAACATATAGACACCAAGAGGGGAAAGCTGTGGTGGGGTGGGGATGGTGGCATGATGAATTGGGCGATTGGGATTGACATGTATACACTGATGTGTATAAAACTGATGACTAATAAGAATCTGCTGTATAAAAGAATAAATAAAATTAAATTAAATATTTAAAAAACAAATACTAAATTTTTGGCGGGTCATTTGTATGGAAATATGTTAATATAAATGTTTCAGATATTACATGAAATTTCAAAAAGTCTTATATGTTCTGGTATAATGTTATAAGTCATAATTCTAGTTTTTATTTTAAAATGCATATCTCAGAAATACCTAAAAAAAGAAAAAACTCCTTGAGGAAAACATAGGCAGAACACTCCATGACATAAATCACAGCAAGATCCTTTTTGACCCACCTCCTAGAGAAATAGAAATTAAAACAAAAATAAACAAATAGGACCTAATGAAACTTAAAAGCTTTTGCACAGCAAAGGAACCCATAAACAAAACGAAAAGACAACCCACAGAGTGGGAGAAAATATTTGCAAATGATGTTCCTGACAAGGGATTAGCCTCCAAACATTACAAACTGCACATGAGGTTTAATATCATCAAAACCAACAATCCAATCAAAAAATGGGCAGAAGACCTAAATAGACATTTCTCCAAAGAAGACATACCATTGGCCAAGAGGCACATGAAAAGTTGTTCAACATCATTAATTATTAGAGAAATGCAAAACAAAAGTACAATGAGGTATCACCTCACACCAGTCAAAACCGCTATCATCAAAAAATCCACAAACAATGAATACTGGAGAGGGTGTGGAGAGAAGGGAACCTTCCTAAACTGTTGGTGGGAATGTAAATTGGAACAGCCACTATGGAGAAGAGTGTGAAGTCTCCTTAAAAAACTAAAAATAGAGCTACTATATAACCCTGGAATCCCACTCCTAGGCATATATCCAGAGAAAAACATGATCCAAAAGGATACATACACACCAATGTTCATTGCAGCACTGTTTACGATAACAGAGACATGGAAGCAACCTAAATGTCCATCAACAGAGGAATGAATAAAGAAGATGTGGTACCTATATACAATGGAATATTACTCAGCCATTAAAAAGAATGAAATAATGCCATGTGCAGCAACATGGATGGACCTAGAGATTGTCATACTGAGTGAAGTAAGTCAGGCAAAGAGAAATATCATATGATATCCCTTGTGTGGAATCTAAAAAGAAATGATACAAATGACTTATTTACAAAACAGAAACAGACTCACAGACTTAGAGAATCAACTTATGGTTACCGGGGGGGGGGAAGGGTGGGGGGGAAGGGATAGTTAGGGAGTTTGGGATTGACATGTACACACTGCCATATTTAAAATGGATAACTAACAAGGACCTACTTTATTGCACAGGGAACTCTTCTCAATGTTATGTGGCAGCCTGGATGGGAGGGGAGTTTGGGGGAGAATGGATACAGGTATATGTATGCCTGAGCCGCTTTGCTGTGCACCTGAAACTATCACAACATTGTTAATCAGCTATACTCCAATATAAAATAAAAAGTTTAAAAAAAAAAGAGAAAGAAATGCTAGAAATAAAAACATACTGTAACAGAAATGAAGAATTCCTTTGATGGACTCGTTAGTAGACTGGACATGCTGAGGAAAGAATGAGTCAGCTTAAAAATAAGTCAATAGAAACTTCCCAAACTAAAAATCCCAATGAAAAAAAAGGCTTAAAAAAAAAAAAAAGAACAGAACTGTGGAATAATTACAAAAGATGTGATATATGTGTAATGGAAATATACCAAGAGGAGAAGAAAAAAAGACAAGATATATTTAAAGGAATAATGACTGAGAATTTTCCAAAATTAATATCAGACACCAAAACACAGATCTAGGAAGCCCAGAGAGTACTAGGCAAAAACCTACACCAAGGCATATCATATTCAAATGTCAGAAAAGAAAATATATTGAAAGAAGTGAGAGGAAAATAAGGCTTACCTAGAGGAGAGAAAAGGTAAGAATAACACCAGACTTACCTTCAGATGCCATGCAAGCAAGAAGAGAGTGCAGTGAAATATTTAAAGAATAAAAAACCACCAAAGTAGAATTCTGTATCCAGAGAAATTCTCCTTTAAAAGTAAAGGACAACTAAAAAGTGAGGGAATGTGTCACTGGTAGATCTGTCTTGAAAAAACAATGTCAAAATAAGTTCTTCAGAGAGAAGAAAGATAAAACTCATATCTACATAAAGAAAGGAAGAGCATTAAACAAGGAATAAGTAAAGGTAAACTAAAAACTTTAATTTTTCTTATTTTTAATTGGCACAAAAAAGAGTTTGTTTAAAAAATAATAGCAACAATGTATTCAGTTATTATACCTTTTGGATAAATGAAATGAATGACAGCAATGATATAATGGACAGGAAAGAGAAATCAGGGATACTTTATTATCAGATACACTACGCATGTAGTGGTATAGTGTCATTTGAAAGTGCAATTGGATTAGATGTATATGTATATTGAAAACTTTAGAACCACCATAAAAAGGAAAAAAGAGAAGTGTAATCGATATGCTGAAAAAGAAGAGAAAGTGGAATCATATAAAATGTTCAATTAAAATCACAATAGCACACAAAAAATAAAAGATAGAAACAAAGAACAAGGGCAACAAAGAGAAAACAGTAACAAATATGGTAAATATAAATCCAATAACACATTAAATGCCAATGGCTAAACACATCAATTAAGAGACAGAGACTGTCAGGTGTCAAGGTGGACAAAAAAATGAGATGTGACACAATGAATTATATGCTGTCTAGAAGAAAACACACTTTAAATATAAAGAAACATAGATTCAGAATAAAGAGATACAGAAAGATATACCATGTTTGTTAACATTAATCAGAAGTAATGTGGGACATAAAAAACAAACAAATAAAATAAATAAATAAACCAAACAGACATGTAGACTGAGAAAAAAGTAGTGGTTACTAGAGGGGAAGGGGTGAAAGGGAGGGTAAAGTGGGTTAAGGGGATCAACTCTATGGTGATGGATGGGAACTAAACTTTTGATGGTGAACATGCTATAGCATATACAGAAGTAGAAATATGATGTACACATGAAACTTATATAATGTTATAAACCAATGTTACCTCAAAAAATAAATGAAAAAAAAGAAAGCTGATATTTCTAACATAGCCAAATTCAGAGCAAAGAAAATTACCAAGGATAAAGACGATCTTTATATAATGATGAAGGGATCAATTTGCTAAGAGAATAATCCTTAAGGTATATGCCCCTAACAACAGAGAATTAAAATTTGTGAGACAAAATTGATAGAATTGCATGGAGAAATAGATGAATCCACTATTAAAGCTGGAGACTTCAACATTATACTAACTGACAGATTGAGCAGGCAGAAAAGTAGTGAGGACATATTTGAACCACCACCCATCAGCTGGATGTAAATGACATTTATAAATGACTACTTCACCCAACAGCACTTTCTCCCAAGTTCACATGGAACATTCGCCAAGATAGACCACATTCTGAGCCATAAAATACAACTTAACAAATTTAAAAGAATATAAATCATACAATATCTGCTCTCAGACCACAGTGGAATTAAACTAGAAATCAACCAAAGAAAAATAGCTGGAAGGTCCCCAAATACTTGGAGATTAAACAGTGCACTCCTATATAACACATGGGTCAGAGGAGAAATCTCAAGAGAAAAAAAAACTGAACTACATGAACGTAAAGATACAACTTATCAAAATTTGTCAAATGCAGAAAAAGCAGTAAAGGAAAATTTATAACACTGAATTCATATGCTAGAAAAGAAGAAAGATCTAAAAATCCACAATCTAAGCTTCTACCTTAAGAAACTAAGAGAAGAAAAGCAAATTAAATACAAAGTAAGCAGAAGGAAAGAAACCATAAAAATTAGAGCAGAAATCAATGAAATCCAAAACAGGAAGTTAATAGAGAAAAACTAAAAGCTGGTTCTTTGAAAAGAACAATAAAATTGAAAAGCATCTAGCTAGATTAACTAAGAAAAAAAGAGAGAAGATACAGTTTTCCAAAACAGACAGAGGACGTAGCTACTGATTCCAGTTATAATAAACAGATAATAAAGGAATATTATAAAAAATTTATTATCCACGAATTTGATAACTTAGATAAAAAAGGGTCAGTTACTTTAGAGACACAATCTACCAAATTTCATACAAAGAAAAATAGATCGTATGAATAAGCCTATGTATATTAAAGAAATTGAGTCAATTATTAATAACCAAAAACAGAAAAGAAAGCGGAAAACACCAGGCTCTGATGTATTCACTAGTGAATTCTACCAAACATTTAAGGAAGAAATTTTACCAATTCTCTGCAATCTCTTACAGAAAATAGAAGCTGAGGGAGTATTTCCTAACTCATTCTATAAGGCCAGCAATATCCTAATAACAAAACTGGACAAACATTACAAGAAAGGAAAACAACAGACTAACATCTCTCAGGAGCATAGATGCAAAAATCCTCTACAAAATAATAGCAAATCAAATCTAACAATGTATGAAAAGAACTATGCATCATGACCAAGTGGAATTTATTCCAAGTATGCAGGGTTTGTTCAACTTTTGAAAATCAAATATAATCCATCATATTAACAGGCTGAAGAAAAAAAATTATATGATGATATTAAGAGATGTGAAAAAGCATTTAACAAAAATGTAACACTCATTTTTGATAAAAACTGTCAGGAAACCATGGATAGAGGGGATCTTCCTCAACTTGTTAGAGAACATCTGCAAAAAATCTACAGCTAACATCATACTCAATGGTGATAAACTAAAAGCCTTCCCTCTCAGATCAGCAACAAGACGAGAATGTCCCATCTCACCCCTCCTCTTCAACATATTCTGGAAGCCCTAAATAAATCAATAAGAAAATAAAAGGAAATGAAAGTAAACAGATTGTGAAGAAAGAAATTAAACTGAGTTATTTGTGGATGGTGTGACTGCCTATGTAGAAAATCCCAAAGAATCAATGAGAAAGCTCCTAGAGTTGATAAGTGACTATAATAAAGTTTAAGTACAAGGTTAATATACAAAAGTCAACTGCTTTCCTATATACCAGCAATGAACAATTAGACTTTGAAATTTAAAATACTATACCATTTACATTAGCATCTCCAAAAATGAAATATTTAAGCATAAATCTTATAAAATATGTACAAGATTGATATGAGGAAAACTATAAAACTCTGATGGAAAAAAATCAAAAGAAGTGAATAAATGGAGATTCTCCATGTATGTGGATATGAAGATTCAACATTGCTAAGATTTCAGGTCTTCCCAACTTGATCTACTGATCCAACACAATCAATACTTGAATCATACTATGTATGATTTAAATTTCTGTAAATTTATTGAGATATTTTTATGGCTCAGAATATAGCCTATCTTGGTGAATGTTGCAAGTGTACTTGAAATTAATGTGTATTTAGTTGCTGATGTTGTTTAAAGTGTTCCTGAAATGTCAATTAGGTCAAGTTGGTTGATAGTTAAAGTTGATATTGATAGTTACTTTAAGGTCTTCCACATTCTCACTGATTTTTTTTTCTATTTTATTGATTATTGAGAGATGGATTTTGATGTCTCTAATGACAATTGTGGATTTGTCTAGTTCTCTCTTAAGTTTGATCAGTTTTTGTTTTGTGAAGAAGCCCTCTTGTTAGGTACAAACTTATTTAGTATTGCCATGTTTTCTTAGTTATTTGACCACTTCATCGGTATTTAGTGTCTTTCTTTATTCCTGGTAATATTCCTTGTTATGAATTGTAATTTGTATTATATTAGTATAACTACATCTTTTAAAATTAATCTTCACATAGTACATCTTTTATCAGATATTTACTTTTAATATGTGTACACTTTTATACTTAAAGTAATTTTCTCTTAGACTTCTTACAGTTGGGTCTTGAATTTTATCCAATTTGACAAGCTCAGCCTTTTAACTGTGTGGTTGGATAATTTATAATTTATTATTGATATAGTTGGATGCAAGTCTATAATTTTGAAATTGTTTTCTTGCAGTCCTTTGTTTCTTTTATTTCTCTTTCTCCTTTTCTGTCTTCTTTTTTCTTAAATATTTTTTATTATTCCATTTTATCTCTACTCTTGGCTCACTATTTGTACCTATTTTAAGTCAACAGTTGCTATAGGTTTTATGATATTCATCATCTACAGGCTTTCTACATGTCTAGTTAAAAAAAAAAAAAAAAAAAACCTTAAAATTCCCAACTTATCACTACCATCTTTTGAATTAATGTTTTCATACTTTCATATTTTTCCTATTTTTGCTACTGTGGCAGCATTATTTCCATTATATCTATCATTGTAGCAACTACGATGATAATTAATTTATTAGCATTTATTGAACATCTACTATGTGCCAGATACTTTGCTAACTTACCTGAATCATGCCTTTTAGTACACATAACTCTGTGTGGTAGGTACCATTATTACCTCCATTTGATAGCTCATGGAATTGAGGCATAGAGAAAGTAAGTGACTTACCCAAAATTAAACATCCTTGTGGTATTTGAAGTCAACCAGTCCATCACCAGAGTTTCAATCTATAAATTATGGTTGCTGGCACATAGTTAATTTATTAAATGGTAAAAATTTCTAGTATTTAGTTTGTCTTCTAAAATTCCCTATTGGGAAAAATTTTGTTTGCGAACAGCAACTTATACATTTCCTCTTATTCACAAACTAGCTAATATTTTTGTTTCATATCTTATTGCATTTGTCAGTACCTCCAGAAAAATTAAATAATTATAAAGGTAAGTGCATATTTTATACTTGATTTCAAAGTGAATGCTCCTATGTTCTTATGTTTAGTTTATTAGGATTTTTTAACAGTAACCGGTGAGTATATTTTATTGAATGTTTGATAAACTTTTCTGATTTCTCCTTTTCTCTGTGTTATAAAACTATTATAATCACATATTGCATTATTAGGGAAACCAACAAAAATTTCTAAAGAGAAGGAAAATTATTAGGGACAAATAAAATCAACATTTCTAACTCAGTGAAAAAAATTAATATTCACTTATGAATAGAATAGCATGTGACTTTAACATTCATTCCAGTAGAGAATTCAATCAATAATAACATTCAATAAATTTTTACTGACTACCTAAATGGACTAGAGGATTTGCACAGTTCAAAATGACTAACATTATCTTCCATATGCCAAATGCCAAAAAGACAGAATTTTACCCACCATTCAAATGGTGGCATTATATTGATGCAATCTGTTCTATAACCAAATCCAAAAATTGATTTGATAATTTTAGTGAAGTACAGGGCTGAGTCCAGAACATAATGTCATGAAATACATTTTAACTTCTTGTTTGTAATTCAGCCAATGTATTACCATGTGGCATGTAATCCATCAAAAAGGTTAAAGGGCAGATTCTTAGAATACAAATATCTGCGTGATGACAGAAGCTCTATGGGTTAGGAAAGCTCAGGTGCAACTTCTTACACAGTAAAGGAATCTCCATGATCTTGTCTTCAAAATATCCATCAATATGAGAAGACCTTTTGTATAGTATCAGTAAGAATGAATGGATGTTAGAATATACTTAAATTGATAACTAAGCAAATGATAGCACTTCATGAATTTCTTCTTCTCTGTCTGACTCAAGGAAAATCAAAAGAATTGGGCATATTGAAGACATTTTAATATACATATATTCTCTAATTGCATCATGTACTCATCTCTCTATCAAGATTGGTGGCTTCCTGAAGGGCAGTTATATACCTATATCTGTATCTACCTCTATCTATATACATGAACACACACACATACACACACAGATACAAATACACATATATGTATCTTTTCTAATAATTACATGGTTGAAAATTAATGGCACAACCCCAAATATAAAGTAGGACTACACAGATAGATCACAAACCAAATTTCTGGACAAATTTTCTAGTTATCCTCTAGGGCTGCACTATCCAATATCATAGCTACTTGCCATAAGTGGCCATTTAAATCATATTTAATTTAATTAAAATTAAATAAAATTTAGCCACCTAAGTGTCCATCAACAGTTGAATGGATAAAGAAGGTGTGGTATATATACACAATGGAATACTGCTAAGCCATTAAAAAAATTTTGCCATTTGAAGCAACATGAATGGACTTGGAGGGTGTTACGCTAAGTGAAATAAGTTAGACAAAGAACGACAAATACTATATGATATCACTTATATGTGGAATCTAAAATATACAAAAACTAGTGAATATAACAAAAAAGAAGCTCACAGATCTAGAGAACGAACTAGTGGTTACCGGTGGGGAGAGGGAAGAAGGGGGCAATAAAAGGAAAGGGGATTAAAAGGTACAAACTATTAGGCATAAAATAAGCTACAAGGATATATTGTACAGCATGGGGAATAGAGTCAAAATTTTATAATAACTATAACTGTAGTATAACCTTTAAAAATTGTGCATCACTATATCGTATACCTGTAACTTAAATAAATAATATTGTATAGAAACTATACTTCAAGTAAAATGTAAAATTCATTTCCTTATTCACACTAGCCACATTTCAAGTGCCCAATAGCACATATAACTAGTGGCTAATATACTGTACAGCACACACATAGAATACTTTTCTCATCACAGAAAGTTCTATGGGACAGCACTGCTCTAAGGGTTACAGGTAGTCCTCCTTCATCACTCAGCAGGAGGAACTCCTACAAGTGTTACAGCCTTTCAAATTCTTCTTCACACAGCTCTGACCATGGAGACTACTACGCGTAGAGGGCCTTCAGCCATAGAACAATGGATTTTTCACAATAGTAGATGAAAAGTGTTAAAGCAATAATTCCCTAGAGCCACTTCTCAACTATGACTCCCAGAGGAGGGTTCGGTGATGCAAAAGTGGAAAGTGCATGGTGCTACAAAGATGCAAGATCAATTTTTTCATTTGCATCTCAAATATGCAGCAACTCTTCTAATCAAAAGGAGTTTAAAGCTGCAGACAGTCACGAGAGCAAGGGGAACACATACTGAGCAGAAAAATGCAGTTGCCAAAGAGAACAAGAGCTGCAACTTCACACAACTATAGCCAGCATCACGCAGAGGTTATAAGAAAGAAGCAAAAGTATACATAGTCACAGATTAATTAAGACTCAGTAGTTGAAAACAAGACTTTTAGCAAATACATAGGCAAGACATATATACATATGATTTACTAATAAAGCCCTAGAGAAAGAAGTGGTAACAGAAGAGCAGATGGTATCTCTTCGAACAAAAAGCACATAGGATACAATAAAAAGATTCAGCAGGATTTTTAAGCTATGTGGCTTCAGGTTTACCACCTTTTTCTTATAAGCAAACTTGGCAAGTTGATGTTGAAAACAAATATATATCTATTATGCTTTTTTATTTATAGAGGGATATGATATTTGTAAAGCTTTAATTTTGTGGATTGGGTTCTGTCATTTTCAAAGTATTTCTTTTTTTAATCTTCAAACACTCCTTAGTTAACGAATATCTAATTATTATTATCTTTAAAAGACTGCATTGAATGTAATCTGTCTACAAGAGTCAAAATTCATTTTCTAGAGGAGAGAAACCAAGCCAAAGCCTTTCCTTCCTTTATAGAATTCTGGTGAGGCTTATTTCTATGTTTGTGTGTATACATGTGTATGTGCGTGTGTGTGCGTGTGCGTGTGTGTGTGTGTGTGTGTGTGTTATACCCTACAATCATAGATTTCTCTACAGTGTCAAGACATCACCCACCTTTGCTTTAGCGGAACTGGGAAGCAGGTCAAACTTTCAGGAAGTGACTATAAATCTCCTGAGATTTTTTTTTAGCAGCTATGAGAATTACCATTATACATAGGTTCTTTCTCACAATGTAAATCATTAAAAAGTATGTCAGACAATGTCATCCCTTATTATGCTCAAGAAAACGTTGAAATCCCCTTGCTTATTCCTTGCATGTGATCATACCATAGTAGAATGCAGCAGATAAAAGAACAAAAACATCAAAGCAGGCAAGCGACATTCACCTCCATCAACTGAAAAATCATTTGAAGCTGTTATTTATCACATGTGACGATAGTAACACCAATTCCAGTATAACAGTAACTTCAAAATATGAATAAGGTAAGAACTTAAATGTTAGGTGCACAAATTTGTACATTTCATTCACATTAAACTTTCTGACAGTTATCAAATAAACCCGAGAATGAGGTTTAGTGCCATTCAATGCCCTTTCAGGTAGGTAAGATTTAATATCAGTGCAAATTTTATTCCTTCCTATACACTGTCCTCTGCAGCTGTTTTCTTGGCACTGACCTGTTCCTCCTTCTGAGGTTAGGCAGTATGATTTAAAGCATGGCTCTTTCCTCATTCCCTACAGTAATTAGCCTGCCTTGCTCAAGAAAGTTGCTTGCCAAGGAGCATTTTAATTGGGCACTAGTTTCTGTAATTAACTAAAAGTCAAAGTTGGTGGCCTTAAAGTTTTGTGCTGAAACATCCAGGTGACCCAGTATCACTGGCCTTAGGTCTGGCTGGATATTTTAGCTTCTTTTAATAGCCGTTGAATGAAATTAGTTCTCTAGAATGAGAAGTATTATCTATTATCGTAGAGTCGTCAAAGTCTGTATAAAGTGTCCACACAAACCTCCCAGTAATTATGAAAACCTACAGAGTGATTCTGGATTCCAGACTCTTATTACATTAGAGTTTTACAGGGTGTTGTTACTTATTCTGACAGGGTTTGTTTTTTCCCTAAACGCTGAGGCTTTTTCACCAAAAGCTTATACAAGTGAATGGGTATTTCTATGAATGAGTCTAATTTATTAATAGTGGCAGCAACACCTTTAAAACATCTATCTGCATGTATTTTATTAGGGGCAATACACGTAGGATATTTGATGTGGGAGAATTACAATTACAAAATTGTAGCAATTTACAACCTAAGAAGACATATCTTATGCAATGTCAGTTAAGAAAATGCAGATTTTTATTTGTCTACAACCAGCTGTATTCTAAGTTGACATGATTCCCTCTTTGAGGCCTTTCTGTATTTAAGACTTCAGAAAGAGGCTGCATCCTGAGCTATTATACAATAGTGGAGAAAATGTATTGACCTTGGAGCTAAACAGAACTAGGCTGAACACAACTACCACTTCGTGACTGTGTGACGTTGAGAAAGTATCTTAACTTTGCTGATCCCTATTCCTTATCTGTAAACTAGCAATACATAATTCTACCTCACAGTTTGTAAACAGAAAGGGGACCATATGTGCATCATGACTGAAACAGATCATGGCCTCTAGTAAACAGTCAATATATGGTTGTCCTTATTACTCTTTTAAAGTAGCAATAAACAAACATACACACACACAGAACTCCTTTTCTAAAAGTTCTGTCTGGCAACACCTCTGAACTCCTCTAGACACAAAGCAGCATTCTGCTGGCCTTGCTCATACTGAGTGGTACACACCGAGTATATTTAATAAATATTTGCAAAGATCTGCTTGCAGATTTAAATATGGAACTCCCTTTTTGAAGTCAAAGAGAATTCTTCAGGTGAGCAAGATTTAAAAAAAAAAGTTTTTAGCCATTATCTTCTACAATCCTCACATTTCTATGCTATGTCTTCATGTAAATAGTAGGATCCATAATATGTAATAACATTCTTTTAACATGGCCTTAGCATGGTTACCTAAATCTATCAGATCTGTTATTTTGTAAAGGACACAAAATGCACATGCAAGCATGCATGCAGACATATATTCATGGATCAAACTTCCCAATGATTTTATCTTTAATTTATGGTAGAGAGTTTTGTCCTATTTTTCTCTTTTCCCATTATATACAAAAGAGGGCTTGCATTACAAGGCCTATCTCATTCTCTTAAATGCACTGAAATTAACATTTTTATTTCCTTAGCATTGTTTTTTTACATTAGATAATCCTCCCACATCAGAACTTAGAACAGGGGAATCCTCCTATAATGCATTTGGAATAGGATCACTTCACAGAATGAATTCAACCTGAGCACAAAGCTAATTTTTATCTGAGCCAGCTCCTTTGCAAGCAAAATGGGACTATAGGATGAGATAAGGAATGTTAGTTCTTTATCACTCATGTAACAAATCTCTGAATAATACAGAAGGGCATGTTAGTTATTTCTAGTGACAATATTAGGATGGTAATGAGAAAAGAAAATCATTATATATATTCATTCTCCTGATGGGTATTACAATAAGATTGGGGACAGACAAAAAACTTAATCACTTATACTTGGCCAAAAGGGAAATAAGAATGGTAAGAACAGTCTTGGAAACAGGAACAAAAAAAATCCACTGTGCTGGAACAAGTTCAATTCCTGTCCACTTCTGGAGACTCTTACCAAGCTCTTATCGGAATCTACTTAAATTCCTGTTCCCTACTCTCAAAGAGTGTTCTATCGATTGCCACCTCATTGAAAAGTACCTCTACTAGTTATCCTCCCTTAACCTGCCCTGCAATACAACCACAGGGCACAGGTTCCCTCAACCTCCTGGACCACCTGTTGGATCAACAGTCCCAGGCTTAAAGCAAAGGAAATGGCCTGTGGTGGGAAAGGAAGGATTTCTAAGTGTGAAACAATAGCCCGGGTCACCTAATAATCATCATTTCAGGAAATTTAACATGTGGTATTCCTAATTATAATGAGAGAAAATATTTGGTGAATTAGATTGCTTTTAGTGGAGAACTAGGTGTTTAGCCTTTCCAGCAATAGTGCAACTATCAAAGAATGCAAAATTAGAGTTAAAGGCTTATGTTTGTTTGTTTGTTTAAAATATTGAGCTAATGACTTATTTCTGATGGTTTTAGGAATTCTGAGAGTGTTATTTTACCTGGACTAATAGAAAGTCTTTCTTTATGAACTCTCTGAATGGTGTTTTGAGTTTTACAACATTTAACATATGTTCTTAAATTTTTATAATTTTTATTTTTTGTCCTTTTTAACTGACCTTTGTAAATTAGGGGATAGGAGAATGACACAATAAACAAAAACAATTCTGTGAATATAGCCCATGCCTCTGAGAAATGTTCAAAATTAAACTTCTTAAGAGGAAAAACAAAAGAATTAACATCACTAAAAAAAGAAAATAACCATAACAATGAAAGACCTATGACACTGGCTTGAGAAAGCCAGGTCTCTATTTTGGCCAGAAAGAGAAACAAAAAGGAATGGAAGGATTTTAGTTAAAATTTAGATTTGTCTGGGTTCTGTCTTTTATTGTTACTGTCCACTAAGAATAAGAGTTGTGTTTGTGACACAAGATGGCTTGCAATTTCCCAGAGCCCTTATGGACAGTTATGGAAGTGATATTTCCTTCTCTTTTTATGAAGACAGTGCTGGGTTGAGAAGACACTGACATCAAGGACCACAGGAACTGAAGGTTAGTAAAGTGAGGTCTCCAGACCAATGGCATCAACATCTCCAGGGAACTTGTCATAAATGCTATTGAATCAGAAGCTCTGGGGTAGAGCCCAACAGTCAGGTTTAGCAAGCCCTCCAGGTGCCTCTGATGCCTGCCAAAGGTTGAGAACCACTGATCTAAACCACTCTGAGAGATTCAGGACAAGGAACAGGAAAAGAGGTAAAATCACCAGCTCACAGCCACGTTAGCTGTACTCTTGAGCTCTTGTCTAAATGTTACCGAGTTCAACCTCGTACTGCTTGCCACACAACAGGCCAACAGATTGAGGGATGAGGTGTTGGGGCAAAGAACTGCGACTTTATTTGGAAAGCCAGAAGACCGAGAAGATGGTGGACAAATGTCCCAAAGAACCATCTTACTCAAGTTAGAATTCAGGCTTCTTTTATACTAAAAGGGGAGGGGGGTGGCTGGTTGTTACAGACTTCCTGGTGCCGGAATCCTTTGTTCTCACAACTGTCCATGTAGGTCACTATGTTTCTGTAAACCTCCAACAAGGCAAATATTATTCTCTGTTCTGCAACTTCGTATCTCTATATGAATTGAAAAGTGTGTACCTTTAAAGATCGGAGTCTTGAGAATGGGTTACCATGTATATTTCAGGTTATAGGCCAGCATGACTAAGCACAGGCAACAAAGCACAAAGGTTAAAGCTTAAAAGAATAGATTCAATATGGAGTCAGGTTTGTTTTTCTCTGCTACATAAATCATAATGCAATATCATAAAAATGAATGCATCATGAGTACCAGTTTGTGGTATTCTTGAAAGAAATCTGAGCTTATCAAAGGAAACAAATATTTTAAAGGTTTGATAATTTAGTAATTATAATTCACATAGTTTGATGTAAAAATACATAGTATTGGTGGATGGGTTTTCACATAAGAAGTACACTTAGCAGCTTAATTTAAAAAACACTTATGAATTGGGATTCCTTTACATTGATGCAAGATATAAAACTGAGTCATAACTCAATTTTTAAAATATCTATCTGTACTTATAACTATGAGGTTGTGTGACATGTCATTAAAATAACACATACTGCTTCTATAAGTAAACTTACATTACAACAGTCAAGGAATGAATGAACCAGGCATCACAACTTTGCACTTTATTCCATTTGAAGGAGTCACTGCTTTTAGTGATAACTGGAACTACACCCTGGGGCTAAATAAAAGCAATATGGACCTGGAACTTCTTATAGTCAAAGTAAAGATGCTTTCAAATATATCCATCCAAGAGTTCACCTCAAAGTGTACTTCAAAGCCTAGTCATGGTATGTCCTCAAATGCTTAAATAGATGATGTATTGTCCATGGTAACACAGTAAATTAAGAGCCCTAAATCTGGGATCTGTACAAACAAGGGCATAGGTAGCATCAAGTATGTACATGAGTTTCCACTAGTGTTTATGGGGAAATGTTACATAGTTACTGAAGTATTTATTTTTCAAATTATGTATATTCCAAATTTCAGTTATAATCAACACCCAAGTTATCTGTCACAAAATGTAGAAAGGTCTATAGAAGATAGATTTAGAATAATTGTCTTAGTCTGTTCAGGCTCCTATAACATAATGTCATACACAGTGGCTTATAAACAGCAGAAAATGATCTCTCACAATTCTGGAAACTGGGAAATTCAGGATCAGGGCACTGGCAAATTCAGAGTCTGGTGAGAGCTTGCTCCCTCATAGATGATGCTTTCTCCCAGAGTCTTCTCATGATAGAAGGAACAAGGGAGCTTTCTTAGCACTAATTCCCTTGCATAATTACTTCCCAAAGGCTCCATCTCCCAATACCATCACCTTAGGGGTTAGGATTGCAATATATAATTTTGGAGGGACACAAACGTTCAGACCATAGTAATAATGCTTTAAGAAATCTACTGTTTGTATTCTTTTCAAATGGAACAGTAATTAAAGTACTGTTGAGAATGGTAGTATGTGGCACCGAAAGAGAGAAAACATGTTAGGTCATATGTATACTACACATATCTTACAAGTTTTTCACTACGTAAAAGGTAAAATTATGTAGTTATATATACCTGGGATTATTTTGTTTGTTATATTTTACTGGGAAACAGTACACTATCAAGTCAATCTAATTAGGCTAAGTATGACATGGGCAAGAAGACAATGATTTGGGCTGAAAGGTACTTAGTCACACAAGCATGACATAAAGGAAGAAAAAAAATATTAGCACACTGCAACCATTAGAGAGAATGAGGAACTGCAGGGGAGTTTTTAAACGTGTGCAGAACACAAGACTGAAGCCATATGGAAAAGCATTTGTGGATAAAAGCATGAAAAACCAACAAGTTCTCAGTTATATTCTTCACCAGTTATATCTTCACCATAAACATACCGTCTGCCTTAACAACTGCTCTCTTCATTGCACTCATGCTCCTTTTTGACAGCAGAGAGGTTTGACCCTAAGAGTATAAGATAAGGGGATGCAAGACTCTATCTACAGATTCATCATTTTAGATATGAGTGGATATAAATTCCTTTCTATCAGGAATTTTTCAGTGAAAGAAAGCATTTCTTAAAATAAAGGGCTAGTAATTTCAGAACCTCCTCCACTGAGAAGACCACTCATTTATGAATCAATTACCAGATCTACTTTAATTGAAATTATCCTGATCTATTTCCAATAGACTGGGAAAATGATAGGTTTGTTAGAATAGAGTTCTCCCAAACAATTAAAAAAATTTTTTTCGACGTATGTTAAGATTATTAGGGAAAAGAAAAATGTAGACTCAACTCTTCTGGGAAACCTAGCAATCGAATGGACAGGAAGACTTGACAGGAATAACAGGAGGCTGTTCTTTGAAGTTGCATTTGGCAAAGCTTCGAGACTGGCAAGTAGCTAAGAGACATCTTCTCTCTTTTGTTGAAATCTTGGGACCAGATGTACTTGAGAATTTAGATAACTTTTTAGATAAAGAATGTTTATGGCACAGTTGCTTTATAATATATAACTATACACAGATGGGTCTGAGGTAGCATCCTGTAATCAAACACATTAACATTTCTGTAGTGATATGTGACTTTAGAGTCACATTAAGTTATATAAATATGAACTCTAAATAGCCTCATGTCACCTCAGGACAGGTTCTGCCTCCAAATAAGATGTCTCAAGCTTATGAAAAAAGACTCAAATTTTGGAGACTTTGGGAATTTGGAATAACAGCTAAGGACTGTCAACCGTAAGAACAAAAATTACTGTTATTATTTACTACAATTACTATTGTTAATATCACTTCATTTACTGCTTATTATGTGGCAGGCAAAAAATAAATAGTTTATTAAATGCTTTCTAAATCCTCTCGACAGTATTTTAGATGCATAATAAAACCTCATTTTCAGAAATTAAGAGTTGGGCACCCAGTAAGAAGCAGAGTCAAGATTCTATTCTATGAATGTTCAACTCAAAATCCATACTTTTTTCTACTAATATATATATACTACATATATATATTTTATATTAAATATTAAAATATTTAACATAACTTTTTAAAATATGTGTATTAAAATATTTAATATAAATATTTAAAATAATTGTGTTAAATATTTTATATTAAAATATTCTATTTATATAATATATAAAACATTTTATATATATATATATATATATATATATATATATAACTTTCCATTACTTTCTTCCTTTTATTGAACACATATTTACTGAATGCCTTCTATGTGCCAAACATATTTTTTTTTTGACACTGGAGAGACAATGGGAAACAAAACAAATGTTCATAGAACCTATATTCTAATGGGGGAGGGACAAATAAAAATAGATTTTAAAAACTATAAACTATAGTAGTAAAAATAATATAGGATAAGGAAATAATAAGTAATGCTGTGGAGAGACAGACATATTTGCTATCGGGTGGTAAGAAAGGGCCTCCCTAAGGCCTTTGATCTGAGATGTGAGTGAATTGAGGGAAGTGTGGTAACTGGGGAAGAGCATTCCAGGCAGAGGGAAGAGGAAATGCAAATGACCTGAGGTGTAGGGCTGCCAGATAAAATACCAGTATGCTCCCTGTGATGCCACTGTGTCCCTGTGTGTTGCCAGTAGGCACCTTGTAATATTCGGAACATATTTCTGCTTGAAAAGTTATTTGATATTTATCTGAAATGCAAATTGAAACCGGTGCTTTGTATTTTTTATTAATCTGGCAACCTACTTCGGCAAAAATCTGTTTGGTCTATTACAGGGACAGCACAAAAGGCTGAGCAAGGAGGCCAAGGTGGTTAGAACAGAGTATCAGGAGGAGAGAAACTGAGGAAGAGACTGCCTGTCATGGTAGTCACATATGGCTATTGAGGACTTGAAATGCAGCTGATCAACAATGAGATGGGCTGTGAGTATAAAATACAACCTGAATGTCAAGGATTTAGTATGAAATTGAAGGTGAAATACCTCATTAACAATTTTTACATTGATTATGTGTTGAACTGATAATATTGGGAGTGTACTGGGTTAAAGTAGATTATTGAAATTAATTTCACTTATTTCTTTTTAACATTTCTACTAAAAACTTCAAAATTACATATGTGACTCACATTGTATTACTATTGAATAATGTTAAAAAAGAAAGAAAATGGCTAGGGGAGGAAGGTGATCACACAGAGCTCTGGAGACCATGGTAAGGACTTTGGACTATACTTCAGTGGGTGGAAAGGTATTGGAAGGTTTTAAGCAAAAGAGTGACAGAATCTGATATATTTTAAAATAATCACTGGGATTGTTGCCTTCAGTCCTCTCCAGTGAACCCCCAACTAAGGTAACTTAAACATAAATGCTTCTTCAGGGCAACTACTGATAGTCCCTACAGAAATTATCATTTATTCTCTCACCTTGTTTCCCAGGTCCCAGGCTAAGTCACCACATTGACTGCAATTTACCAGCACAACTGACTTATGGCCTGTTGCTCCAGAGTCACTGATTCAAAATTATTCTTGGAGAACCTACCATGTGCCAGGCACTATTCTAGGTGCTATAAAAGAAGGGATATAGCTGTAAGAGAAGGGAAAGAAAGGAAACTTATGTCTCACGGGGTTTATATTTTAGTGGATACAGTCTATAAATAAACAAAACAAAAATAAAGCCAAAAAAATGAAAAATATATATACTAGATTAGATTTAAAGTGGTATGGTAGAAAATAAAACAAATGATGGTTAGGGAGTACTGGAGTAGAGTGGGTTATTTTCATTTTAAATACAGTAATAGAGACTGTCGTACAGAGTGAAGTCAGTCAGAAAGAGAAAAACAAATATTATATATTAATGCATATATGTGGAATCTGAAAAAATTGGTATACACGATCTTATTTACAAAGCAGAAATAGAGACACAGATGGAGAGAACAAATATATGGATACCAAGGGGGAAAGGGGTGGTGGGATGAACTGGGAGACTGGGATTGACATACACTATTAATACTATGTATAAAATAGATAACTAATGAGAACCTACTGTATAGGTTATAGCCCTAAAACTGGGATCTGTACAAAAAAGGGCATAGGTAGCATCAAGTATGTACATGAGTTTCCACTAGTGTTTATGGGAAAATGTTACATTTTCTCACTGCTCTGTGGTGACCTAAATGAGAAGGAAATCCAAAAAAGAGGGGGTATATGTATATGTACAGCTGATTCACTTTGCTGTACAGTATAAAACTAACACAATATTGTAAAGCAACTATACTCCAATAAAAATTTTTTAAAAAAGAAAAAAAAAGAGTAATGATTGGAAGGCTTCATATGAAGCAGGGCAGTGAGGGACCCACATACATATTGGGGAGAAGAGAGTTCCAGGCATAGAAAACCCAGATGTGTTCTGGAGATATTGTCCCTTAACATGTTTTCTGATAAAAAGGTCCAATGATCCAATATGTTAGGAAAACACTGCAAACTACATCCCTGTCTTAGAGATTCCTAATGCACATTGGCACTTTAAAGGCTTTGAGAAGTCCTGAGGTAAGAAACCCATAGAACCTTGTTTAATCCACAATTTCCCAAATATATTTGGATAAGAAATATCCAAATAAAGAAATATCCTTTTATTCATGTAACACATGTTCGTATGTATCAGACTTAGTGAGCCATGGAGTCTGCTGCGACCTGAGCACGGCCAAGGGAGAAACGCCCGTGTGCATTTGTGCTGTCCTTCCAGCACCCCTCCACCCTAGCACACTTAGGGTTTTCATAAAGTGTTAGCCCTACCTAAGATGATCTTGAACTCAAACTCCTCCAAACAAAGCCTAACGCTGTGCCCTGGCCCCATCTTTTCACTCACCTACTTCTTATCCCTTTCCTTCCTAACAGAGAGGAGCTATGATATCTCCATCAAGCTAATATTCTCTCTCTATCTTTCTCCAACATTGAAAATAACCTACTTTACCATCTTTTCCTCCTCTCACTACCTAATTTTCCTTTATTAATAATTTCCAAAACTTAATAAAAATGTAAATAACAAAATAAAGCAGGCTATGACATCATCAAAGGAATATCACCAAAGTAAAAGTGTGAAATAAATTCTGTGGCAGGTGAGGTCACTGGCAGCTGGAGAGGTTCACAAAACATAGATGCCTCACAGGGATGCTTGAAAGGCTGGTCACACTAAAATAAACAGAGAATAGGAATGGGGGTTCCGGAAAACCGGGATGCCATGTTCTAAGCAGAGAAACAGCCATCATTATCATTATCCAAATCTTTTGTTCCTCCCATTAGAAATGACCTTCCCCCAGGGCTTTAAGTAACAAATTCTGTATTTAACATGCACCTTTATGTTATAAACATATTCATATCTGTCTATTCCATTATAGTTTTTCCTTCATTAAGTGTTCAAAGGACAGCAGCATTCTCAGGTTTAGGCATTTGCTAAGGAAATGTCAAAACAGAGAGAAGAAAGTTGTCCGTTTCTTCTTGAGGCTTCTGAGGCAAGAGAGGGACTTTCTATGTTCAGAGAAAACTATGCGTTTAAAAAATACTAAAAGAACCTAACACAGGATTTTGATATGTTGTGTCCTGCCACTAACTGGCCTGTAACAGTGACAAACTCTTTTAATGTCTTTGGGTTTGGGTTTCCTCATATGTAAAAAAAGAAGCAGTGATCTAAACCAGGGGTTGGCAAACAGCAACTAATGGGCCAAATCCAGCCACCAACTGTTTTTACGCAAAACATTTTATCGGAGAACAGCCATGCCCACTTGTTGACGTATTGCCTATGGCTGGTTTCCTTCTACAATGCAGAGTTGAAGGAGTTGAGTAGTTGGGACAGAGACCATATGGTTCATGAGTCTAAAATATTCACTCTTTGGCCTTATAAGAAAAAAATCTGCTCAGTAAATTTTCTGCCAGCTCTGACGTCCAGCGATACAGATTCTCACCCCACGAAAGGCTTAATTGTTGTCTTTGGAATACAGGTGTTAGGAGTAGACTAAATGGCCTGAGCAAACCACCCCAATTTAAATATTTCATGTGCCTTTAGTCGATCACTTTTGCCACCCACAGCATTTTGACAATGAACCACACACCAAATTGCTATAACTAGTGCCAAGGAAACACATTTTGAAAACAAAGCGTGCTTTCTGGTCCATGCCTTATGAAAATGTATGATGTGAATTCGCTCTCAAATAAGGTGTGTGTTGTGCTATGTCTCCAGCTTTGAATCCCAGAAACCACAACATTCCTCAACTCAGCCTCCTCCATAGAGGAGAGAGAGCTTGCCTTGCCAACCAGATGAACAAACCCTGACATTTTATTTATTTTGCTTTCTGGAAACACTCACTCAAAGGGAAAAGGGTCCCCAAATTTTCTGCAGCTGCTGCCTGGATCATTTTTAAAAAATATACCCAAGGAAGCTGTCTGGGTGGCCGCGGAGAATGGATGAATCAGCCTGAATTTCACATACTGGGTGCTTTGAACAGTTCACAGTGATGAGATTATCCACAGGGTCCTGAGCATGTCTGGCAGCCCACTCACAACCTCCTACATACTATGACCAAGGATTTGCTACAATACCAAAGGGATTCTCCTGAATGATGTTCTCCCTTTAACATTTAACCCAATACATTGAAAGACAAGCTACTATTCCAGCTTTGACATCAGAGAAGATTTCATTTAGAAAACTGTCAAGAATATAAAAACTCAATCACCAAGTGATTACAGACCCTAAACCTCAGAGCCTCAAAGAGATTCTAAATTTTACAAGAGAAAATTTTCTCACTGCATCTAGGTGTTTGAGGGAGAGATGTGCATGTCTGTTAAACAGTGACATTACCAAGGTACCCACTTTGAATAGTTAATAATCACACACAAAATGAAAAAAAAAAAACAATAACAGACAAGAGAAGTCAATTATAGTGAAATTTTGTAGCAGTTTAACAGGAATCTGCTACTGGCAGATACTGAGAAGATGTTGATGAGTTCTTTGTGACCCAAAACTTCCCCATTCAGTCTCTTGGTTCATAAAGGTCATTGGACACCCGAACAGACTCTTGCAGGGATTGGAGCAGGGCTATTTCTTCTCATGGATACCACATCCCTACACATTTTTTAGGTTGAGATAAAAATCTTACAAGACAGGTAAGTATCTTGATGAGAAAATAGTTTTGGGAGTTTAGGATAACTTAGCTGACTACCCCGAGACACTGAGCATCTGGTACACCTGTACCCAGAGATCCAATTCCTGCAATTCTCCTCTCTACGAGGAAAAGGAGAGAAGCAACGTGAAGGGGAATTCAAGAAAACAGATCCCAAACCAGTTCTAACCTCTGCTTCCCCTAGCAACTTCCCCAGAATCTGAAGCTGCTCTTTTGATGCGGAAGGGGGCAAGGCACTGGATTTTCTGTAGGCATCAGTGCCCCCACCTGCAGTGCAGGTGCTTGGAAAGCGACATTGATTGCCGACTCTGTAGTAGGTACTATGAACACACTATTTCATTAATATTATTTCACAGAATTGTCATAGCACTGCAAACTTGGCCTTACTATATGATGATTATCCCTATTTCATGGGTGAGAGGATTTAGTTTCAAACCAAGGAAACTGTCCTTAAGTAACAGATTTAGTAAGTACGTAAGAGATTTGGACTTGTCTCTGTTTGGCTCCCAAACCCTTTGCCGGTCCCACTACACTCTTCCTTCAGAGCCAAGCCTTTAAGAGAAAGCCCTCCCCATTCTCTTTCTTCATCGAGGATGAGAGAACCTTCTGATGTGGAGTGGACAGGGTCTGGAGTTCTCCCCAGAAAGATTGTTGGCACAGGCCTCGGAAGCCCAGAGCTTTGACTTATAAGCTGCTGTATCCTTGCTAGCCGTGTCCTGGAAAGACTGAGCAGGCTCAAGAACAGTTACAGAATTGTACCACTTTACTGTGCTCAGTCTGTCGGGATTCTTGGAAGTGTTGCAACGTATGCTTGCCAACTGATATGCGGAAGTGGATGTGGTCCTTCAACACAGGCGTCTGCGCTGCAGGGTGTTGCTTTGCCCAGTGTGCAATTGTGGGGCCTCAGTCACCCTAAGGAATAAAGAGGGGTCACCTCTTTGTTTTCATTCTCAACTCTCCCCCGCTAGGCAGTGGCTAACGCGTCACTGCGCTCAGGCACAGAGCAGTCTCTCCCGCCTGGATCAATAATAAAGAGATGATGCTAAAGCTTTCACAAATCTCAGCAAATCAGACTCATGGGAGACAAGGAGAATCTGAGATAGTGAGAAGTTCAAATTCTACAGTCTTCAAAGAATTACTACTTCAAAGAATGTAACACAGGCACACACACACCCATTTGTGTCTACACGTAGGCAAAGAAAGCACTGGAAAGTAGGCACTTGAGAATTTCAGATCTTTTGGGAGTCTATTTTGATGACAGAATGATTTACATGATTTAGTTCTTCTAAAGTACTTGAAAGCAATTTCTTTTCAATGGTAGGTGAGAGATCCCACCCTTTTCATCTTGTTTACACTCTTGTTCTGTTTAGAAAATTTTAAATAGAATATACAAAAAGGCACTCAGTCTAAAGTGGTTCATCACAAATTTCAAACATGTGAGACCTGATTAATCAGATCTTATAGGAATGAAGGCATCTCTGAGAAAAGGCTGTAAACAACCGCTACTTCTCCATTCCAAAATCAGTGTCTTAAAGACCTCTCTGATAAGCCCAATCAAGAGAAGATAAATTCTGAGTAGATAATACAAGGACACCCATGAAAACAGTGACCGCAGCTGCCTCTGTGCAGGGAAACTGAGGGGCTTAAAACAAGATTGGAGGGACACTTACTTAAATACTTTTATGTCCATTGAATTTTAATTCAGGTGCTTGGTCATTCAAAAGAATTGAAATAAAATTTTTGGCTTAATATTCAGTGCCACTATTTTTATTTACTACCTCTTTGACAAGGAAGCAGTTTGTTCTATATTTATTCTCCTCGTGTATTTGCCATGACCTTCAATATCTTCAAGGAATCACATCACTCCTTTCCTATCTCTTCACCATGTCCATTTCTACTCACTCATATGCTGCACCCAAAATGTTCTTCAGCACTTTTCACATGATTATACCGTGCATCTGTATTTGGATTATGGCCTTCTAAGGGGATTACCAAGACAGGTTGTATGAGTGTTGGTTTTCATGGCTGACATCCTAGGTTAGAATTTTGCCTTCTGCCTCTCACTAATTTTATGCCCTTGGCCAAATCACTAAAAATCTCTAAAGACTCAGTTTTCTCATTTCTGAAAAGAGGATAATAACAGTAATACCTTGCTGAATCGTCAAAACATTAAATAATATCTTATTGAATTTTCAAAATATTAAATTTGCCCAGTTCTCTGTACACAGTATTCACTCAATAAACAATACTTATTATCACGCTTTGTGTTAGTACAGTGCATAATTCTCTCACTTAGAATTCTTAAATTTCAATAAATCATATTAGTTTTAAAAAAAAACATTTCTGACTGAAGCAAATAGGAAATAAGAAAAAGTAGCATATAGATAGTGATGGGAATTGGAAAAGATGGGCAAATGGTAGTTGTCACCTAGAAATTACATTTCTTCTTCCCCACAGACAAACGAAGAAGGAAGCACACATAAAAACTACATAAGACCATCTCCTTCCACCTTGTTTTTTCTCAAGTTGCTTTCTTGATAGATTGCCAATCAGAGTATGGAGTCCAGGTTCCGTCATTTAGAGGTGGTTTTCATCCTGGGTTTTCCTCCATGGTCCGTTGGTTTTGATCTTTGTTTCCCAGTGTTCCTAATTACTTGGAAGTAATTCCCAGCCTTAGCAGAGCCCAGTTTCCATCATTAGCCACTTGGCTGTCCGGCAAGACCTGCTCCAGAGAGGAAGGGCGTGGAAAAGCTTTCATGGTTGGAGTCAGTAAACGTTACTGAATGTCCAGCTGCGTAGTGTCCTGAGGCAATATGGGGTACATGCCTCTGTCCCAGACTAAAAGAAGTAATAGATCCTGTAGTCTTACAAAAACATCAAAAATGAAATACAGAAAGGCAAACTCTAGGTTATACAATGGAGGGACTTTGTCTTGTGCAACGCTGGGTTGAAACATACAACCTGGGCCAGTCTCTTTGCCTTCTTCTCTCTTTCTCCTATTTCTCAGTAAATGCCTGACCCATCATTTCTAATTAAAATGTATTTTCTGGCAGGAAGATCATCTGGCACACATATTTTAACCAATTCGCAGATACATAAATAAATAAGTGGGTTTGTCCCCAAACTATTTGGAGTAGTCTGTGGGTGGTCATTCTGAGGTTAGACTACAGGGCAGGAAACACCCAGCTAACACTTCTCAAAGTGCCACGAAGCCAATTAACTAGTTATACTCAAGACATTCTTTTAATCTCTATGGCAGGGAAATTCAGCCTTGACAGATATAGATTATATTCCACACAGATCTGGGAAAATGTAAAATGTCCACATGTAAGGAACAAAAGAGAATTTCACAACGTGCCAGCAATGAAGCATAATTTTGCCTTTTGTCACAGATTCTGACCCTTATATCTACACCAACTTTTTAGGCTTAATAGTAATATTAAATGCAGTTGAGACAATGCAAACATTTTATATCCTCTGATAAAAAACAAAAGGACATCTTGTTTTGCTGTTGAAACTTGGTTGTTACACCCAGCAGTAAAATGCTCACAGAACACCTGAATTCTGGGAGAAGTGCATCATTCATCATTTTTTTCTTTAAATATGCAGAAATATTTTTTCTATCATCTTGTGTCTTTTTATAGGCTTTTAATGATGGGAGAACCTGATAAAATGCAGGCAGACTTTCACATTTAGAATGGATAAGTGGAAGGCAACAAATGCTAAACATGTGTCATCCACCACCAGCCAAGGAATGGCTTTTTATTACATTTTATAAACTCTTCAGATTGACATCGAGTTGGAAGAGCATTCACATTCACACAAGCATACCTTTATTTTGCACACTATTGCTACTAATAATAAACAGCGAATGGTTGGACTAATTCCTCTATGCCTTGTGGAAAAGATTAACTTTCCTGCCATTTGTTTTATATTTTCTGGAAACTGGTAACTCCTAAGGTCATCATGTACAATTTCCCAAATATTCAAAGCCCAGACTCCTATTAAGGAATGCAGGAGATTTATAGACACGGCATCCTCTTCTATGAGGGATGCTTTGGGTATGGCAGGTTTGACATTGTTTTAGCTAGCCACTTAGTCCCCTGGTTCCCAACTGAGCATCAAAATGCCCTGAGATGCTGCAGTGAACTCACAATGGTACTACAAGATATTTTAAATTTTAAATTGGAAATCCAGCTGCTCAACAGCATACAAACCACTAATATTAAGTTGTTTAGGCCCAACTATTTAAAAAACAGAGTGATTAAGCATTTCCTATGGGCTAGGAGTGCCATGAAAGAATCACCATCACACCAAGGGTGTCAGGAATCCAGAAAGTTTGGGAACCGCTACGACAGTCCCATTTATATGAACCCCAAATTCAAAAACATGAACGTATACATGACATCTGATACATTCCATATGCTGGAAAGTGTATTATGGAGAATAGAGGATCCCTCACTTATATAACAATTATGGGGGAAAAAGTTGCAGAACAGGGTCTCAACTGTCTCTTGATCTCTATGCTGACTGTTGTTTCCAGTATCCTGAGGACTCCCCTTGGAGGGAATAAATAAACAGTTCCCAGCAAGGAGGAATCACAGAACCTGGGCGGTGTGCTGTATGCTTTTCAGCAGAGGAGGCTTTGAAAACAGAAGTGAGATGACATCTATTGAGTCTCATTCCATCTTGTTCTCTAACGTAACTCTGGAAGAGCTTGAGCAGTCCCTTTGAAACAACTTGCTCTGGAAAAAAATTGTGTAAGACCACAGATGCCTACAGTTTCACAAGGATGACGCTCAGTGTAACCATTAAGCCCTACAGGAAAGTGTGATCTGTTTAAGAAGCAAGAGACACTTGGGATCGAGAAACTTGGGGAAGTAAATTTGACCCAAGGTATTGCCGGCAGGTCTGGAATATCAATATCAGTGGTTAAAAGATAAAAAACTTTGGCCACAATCCTACGAGGAACAGATGATTGAATTAGGACACTGGAGTTACAAAAACACTGTCAGTAGGCCAGTGAAGCCTTGGCAGGGAGAAGAAACTTCGGGGCAGATGCAAGCATATCTCTTGATTCCACTATGATGGTGCCACCTTGGAGTTAGAGGATTAATCTTTTACTTTACAATGACTACTTAACGAGCCATTTATTTCTTAATAGTTAATTCTATAAGATTTTTGGAAGAGAAAACAAACTGTGACTAACCTCAAATCCAACCCTACTCTTGTAGCTCTGTCTCAAGGAAAAAAACTGATTAGTGACATTGTAGCATCAAAACTAAAAGAGAGGGCTTCCCTGGTGGCACAGTGGTTAAGAATCCGCCTGCCAGTGCAGGGGACACGGGTTCGAGCCCTGGTCCGGGAAGATCTCACATGCTGCAGAGCAACTAAGCCAGTGCACCACAACTACTGAGCCTGCGCTCCAGAGCCCATGTGCCACAACTCCTGAAGCCTTGGCGCCTAGAGCCCGTGCCCTGCAACAAGAGAAGCCACCACAAAGAGTAGCCCCTGCTGAGTGCAACTAGAGAAAGCCCGCACACAGCAACAAAGACCCAACGCAGCCAAAAATAAATAAAAAAAAAAATAATAAAATTAAAAAAAAAAAAAACTAAAAGAGAATCATGCCAGGAACTAGGCATGGGTCATGAGTCTCTTCCTTTGGGTGCTTCTCTATTAAATTTCTTACTGTACCCCCAGGCTGTGTGACTCCTTTTGCTCCCAGGATAATTTCTTCCAAGAAATTTCATTCAGTTCCTTCTTGGCATTATAGGCCACCGATCTACTGCTGAATTACAAACTTCTATCTCCAACCCAGACTTCTTCCCTGAACTCCAGATTCATGTATCCAATTATCTAGTTAACTATCTAATACATGTTGCAAACTTAACATGTGAAAACAGACATCTTCATTCTCAGATCCCAAACCTACTCCTCTCCCAGCCATTATAAATGGCACTTCCACCCACTCAGTTGCTAACCAAAAACTTACTGATTCCTCTCATTCTCAAAAACTTACTGATTCCTCTCATTCTCTTATTCCTTGTAGCCAATCCATCTGCAAGTTCTTTGCACTGTACTGCCAAAGGCTCTCATAATCTCTCTACTTCTCGCCAGGCCATCTGCCACCATGAACCATCTCTTGCCAGGATCAACAAAATGGCCTTGAAACTCACTTCTCTCTTCCATTTTTGTCCTCCTCCATCCAATTTTATACATATAATCTTTAAAACATAATTGAGATCACTTCACCTCTCTATGGAATCCCTACTGTGGTCTTTCAAATGCACTAGATTAAAACAGGAACCCCTTAGCCACATCTGAGGTTCCTACATAATCTATCCCTACCAAACCAGCAAAACTCATGTGTTAGCAATCTCCTCTTCAGTCTCTCCGTGTCACACTCATCTTTCTTTTCATCAACGAAAACAAGCTCATTCCCACCACAAGGCTTTGTGTAGTGCCGGTGTTATTTTCCTAAAATGTTAATGCTTCTGTTCTTCACATGCCTGCCTCCTTCTTGCCATTTGTGTCTCATTTTAAATGTCATCTCTTCAGAGACACCTCCTGTGTCCAGCCAATTCCACATATCCTCCAGTCACTCCCTATCATCATCTCAAAGCAATGGCCACTACTCGAATATCTAATTATTTATTTACTTGTGTACATTTATTTTCGGTCTTGATCCTACTGAAATATAAGCTCCAGCAGTATAGGAAATTGTCTCCTTTCATGACCAGGTACTCTGCTCAGCACATGGCGAGTGCTCAGAAAATATTCACTAAAAGTCCTTGAACGAAAACATGGTTATCTCAGGCTATCTCTCCTGTTTTGCTAGTTACATATGTCTTCTCTAATGGTCACTTGTAGACATGATTACTAAAGCTCACATCTCTTCAAACTTAACACAAATGAGAATAAACAAATAATGGAAGATGAGAAAAGAAAATTAGAAATGGTGCTACAATTCCATCTTATAATTAAGCTGATGGTTGTATTATGATATTAAAGAAAATGTCCTTTGTATAGCTGGAAAATGAATGACAGACATATTCATTAAAAAATGTGCATTTCTTGAGTTAAAAAACAGTTTCTACATATTTATCAGAAAATTTTCGAAAGTAGTTTCACAGGCCTTGCTTGGTATAATATACAGAACCAGAACACAGAATATTTTAATCTATATTTTAAAAGATCAACATTAACAACATAAATGAATATAAATAGCCTCTATTATGCGCCCCTCCTCAGAGACAGGTAAATAGTAGCACAGAATTTTATTAAGTCCAATTAAATTCTTGTATTTCTCAGAAATATTAAGAATGCTACTGGCATGTTTATTCTTCTGCTTGAATGAAATGTTATTTAATTTTTTTTTCAATTACAGCATAGCTATTACTAGAGTAAGCACCTAAGGTACTATACATACTACACTATAATTTAATGCAGTTTTAAAGGATGAACAAGACATATCCCTTCTTGTGGGAACCTCTCATCATGTGAGAACACGCTATTCACATGCCATGCTTACTCTATGCATCTTTTCTCTTTCCAAATTCAAGTTCTGTTCTATAGATGGGACAGAAAATAGTGTTCATTTTCTTGAAAAGAGACGTGAGAAAGTGAAAACCCAAGAACTAAAGGGAAAAGCCTTCTTCACTACCAGAAACATACAATCTTTACTTCATGAAAACTTCTGAATATTGTAATCTACTTCTTCAACCACTGCCAGTTTTCAAATTTTAAATTATATTTTCAGATGGGGGGGAATAAGATGCTTAAGAATATTATGGACAGTTTTCAGCAGTAGCTGAGACTGTACAGTTATTCTTCTTTTACTAAATATATTAGTAAAAAACTAAAGAAAAAACTGATGAGATAAGGAGAGTTAGAAGCCTTAAATATTGAAGGTTTAAAAATGAAATCAAGTTACATAAATGTAAAAGCTCTATTCTGATTTTATCATATCATTTAAGCTAAATGTCATGTATATGCCATGGTTCTTATTTTATACACACACACAGACACACACACACACACACGTGCCCCTGTATGTATAGTTTTATATGTGTAATTAGCTATAGTTAGAAATATCCTGAAAATTTGAGAAGTCTTTCCCCCAAAAGATCATTTGAATACCGTGTAATTTACCACCACACTTCCAGCCTCTCACTTCCCTGGACTCCCATCTCACATTTCATCTTGCTTTAGCATTCACAGGCCCAAAGCTTCATATAGCTTCAAACACTATTAAGACTAATTCTCAGAAATGACATCATCACGATGGAGGCAAAGGAGACCACAACCTCTGCCTCTCCACAAAGATCAGCAATTAGACAGTTATCCACATACAAAAACAGCTCTGGGAGGGCTCTGGAGTCCACTTAAGAAACTTCAGCAATACAGTAGGGAAAAAAAAGCAAAAAACAAAACAGAGTAACTACACAAAAAGAGAAGGAAGACAGCTTAGTTTTGCCTTCATCATCCCATCCCCCCAAGTCAGCAATGCTCAGCACCAAGAGAGAATGCCCCAGTAAGAAAGACTTTCCCTACCAGGAAAGGAAGAGTGGGGTGAATGACCAGCTTCCTCAGCCTTTTGGGGCACCGTACAAAATTCCCACTTTGATTTCACCCCGCTCAGACCAGCAAGGCTGAGATCCACAGAGACAGCTAGGAACAAAGAAAAACAAGCAGGGATGCCAGTAGCAGCCGTCTACTGGGAGTACTCATGGTTCGCAGCGACTTACTTTGCAGATAAACTCAGCAGCTTTTGCCACTGAAGAAGGAACAAATGGCCACCACAGCTGCGGTGGACCCCCTGGGGATTTCACCAGCTTTCACTCCGCAGGGACTCACATGGGCTGGCACTGGCTGCCTGAGTCTCTCCCCCTTCCCTTCCCAGCCCTCCTCCCACCCCCTGTAAGAGCCCAGGAACTACACCAGCAGCCAGCCCAGGCCTCTGCAGCCACGTCAGTGAAAAACACCAGCCTAGACCCCTGCAGCTGAACCCCATCACCAAATATGTGCTCAGAGCTAGTCACTCTGGCTATGCATCTGCACACTGCCAGCCTGACACCTGTCACTAGCCTCTACTACCACTCACATTCCTAGGAGGAGACTGAAGCCACGTAAAAGAATGTATGCCATAGTCAGGGCCCCCACAGTTGCTTGTGGCCCCATATCAAACCCTGTATTCTGTCACTGGCTGTAACAGCTGGGCTTACCTGTAGCTAGCCCCTCCAGATGTTCACCCAAATACTCCCTACTCAACCCCCATCACCAACATCCACTGCCACGCATCCCTGGCAAGACACATCAGACATGGTAGTTCATGCTGATAAACAGGGCTGCTGAAGCTACCAGTGTGCCTTCAGTTGGCCTAAGCCCTTGCTGCTTGCCCTGGTCCCAACCACTGCTTGTGTTTATGTAACAGGTCCATACCACTACACAGGCACATACAGCCACTTGGCCCCTACAGCCAAGTGTGTGCATTCCACTGGACCCTGGCCACCACCACTGCCTGGGTCTCTAGCTGCTGGATCTAGAATCCCCAATAGCCCTTGTAGACACTGTGGAACACATTGCATTTAGCCATGTAAACAAAGTCAGGTTTACCAAATACTGTGAAATTCAGATAGAAAGTTAAACAAACTAGTAACTCTGTAAAATAATAAGTAGCTAATAATTGCATATTGGAAAGCATGCTGGCATGAGAGTGGTAAATCATTTATAAGAACTAATTCCACTATACTGATTTTTATTAATCTTGATTTTCATTCATAATTTAATTTAAAAATCATGTATAGATAGCCTAAGTAGACAACGAAAGTTCTGCAATAATCAAATTGGACAGAACATCATTTTAAACATTAACAAATATGTACAGATAAGCATAAGATTTTAAACATCAAGAAGAAAAATGCCATAGACTAGTGGACAAGAGTTGTTTTTGAAAAGATAAACAAAATGGATAAATCTTTAGGTAGACTAAGAAAAACAGAGAGGAGACTAAAATAAAGTCAGAAATGAAAGAGGAGATGTTACAATGGACACCACAGAAATACAAAAGATCGTAAGAGACTTCGATTGACAGTTAAATGCCAACAAATGAGATAACCTAGAAGAAACAGACAAATTCCTAGAAATAAAGAACTTACCAAGACTGAATCATACAAAATAGAAAACATGAATGGACAAATAACAAGTAAGGAGATTGAATCTAAAACCTCTCGACAAAGAAAAGCCAAGGACCAGATGGCTTGTTTGGTTAATTCTACCAAACATTTAAAGAAGAAGTAATGCCAAGTCTCCCAAATTATTCCAAAACACTGAAGAGGAGGAAACTTGTAAAATTCATTTTACAAGTCCAGCATTATCCTGATACCTAAGTCAGAAAAGGATACTACAAGAAAAGAAAATTACAGGCCAATATCCCTGATGAATATAGATGCAAAAATCCTCAACAAAATACTAGCAATCCAAATTCAACAGCACATTATAATGATCAAACATCATGATCAAGTGGGATTTATCTCTGAGATGCAAGCAAGGATGGTTCAACATACACAAATCAATAAATGTGATACACCATACCACACAACAGAAGGAAAGACAAAAATCGTATGATCATTTCAATAGATGCAGACAAAGCATTTGACAAAATTCAACATCTTTTCATGATGAAAATTCTCAACAAAGTAGGTATAGCGGGAATATACCTCAACATAAGAAAGGACACATAGGACAAGCTCACAGCTAATGTCATACTCAATGGTGAAAGGCAGAAAGCATTCCCTCCAACATCAGGAATAAGACAAGGGTGGCCATTCTCATCACTCTTATTCAATATAGTATTGGAAGTCGTGGCTAGAACCATAAAGGGCATCTGAACTGAAAAATAAAAATTGTTTCTATTTGCAAATCACATAATATTATATACAGAAAATCCTAAAGACTCCACCAAAAAAACTATTAGAAATAATAAATGAATTCAGTAAAGTTGCAGGATACAAAATCAATATACAAAAATCAGTTGCAATTCTATACACAAACAATGAACTATTAGGAAGCAAAATTAAGGAAACAGTTCCATTTACAACTGCATCAAAAAGAATAAAATACCTAGGAATAAATTTTACCAAGGAGGTGAAATGCCTACCCACTGAAAACTATAAGACATTGATGAGAGAAACTGAAGACACAAATAAATGGAAATATATCCTGTGTTAATGGATCAGAAGATGGCTAAAATGTTGATATTGCCCAAAGCCATCTATAGATGCAATGCAGTCTTTATGAAAATTCCAATGGCATTTTTATACAGAAATAGAAGAACAATCCTAAAATTCATATGGAACCACAAAAGACCCCAACTATCCAAAACATTTTTGAGAAAAAACAAAGCTGTAGGCATCATACTTCCTAATTTCAATCCATACTACAAAACTATATTAACCAAAACAGTATGCTCTTGGCATACAAACAGACACATAGGCCAATGGAAGAGAGCTGAGAGCCCAAAAATAAACCTTTGCACGTATGGTCAACTAATACTTGACAAGGGAGCCAAGAAAACTCAATAGGAAAAGCATAGTCTCTTTAATAAATGGTGTTGGGAAAACTAGATAACCACATGCACAAGAATGAAATTAGACCCCTTTCTTACACACCTCACAAAAAACTGGAAATGTGCTAAATACTTAAACATAAAAACTGAAACTGTAACAATCATAGAGGAAAGCATAGGGGAAAATCTCCTTGATACTGGTCTTGCCAAAAAATGTTTGGCTATGACACTGAAAGCACAAACAACAAAGGCAAAAATTAGTGAGAGGGACTACATCAAATGGGAGAAAATATTTGCAAATCACATATCTTATAAGAAGTTAATATCCAAAATACATGAACTCATACAACTCTATAGAAAAAAAAATTTTAAATGGGCAGAGGAACTGAATAGACATTTTTCCAAAGACAGACACACAAATGGTACATGTTCACTACAGTATTGCTTACCATATCTAAGATATGGAAAAAACATAAGTGGTCATCAATGGATAAATGGACAAAGAAGATGTGGTCTGTATATACAAGGGAATATAATTCAGCCAAAAAAAGAAGGAAACCCTGCCATATGCAACAACATATGGACTTTGAGGGCATTATGCTAAGTGAAATATAAGTCAGACAGAGAAAGACAAATACTGTATGATACCATTTATATGTGGAATCTAAAAAAGCTGAACCCATAGAAACAATGAGTAGAATGATGTTTACCAGGGGCTGGAGATAGGGAAAATGGTAAGATGTTGCTCAGGAGTGATAAGATGAAAAAGTTCTTGGGATCTGATGTGCAGCATGTTAATTAGTGTTACTAATACTGTATTATATAGTTGACAATTGCCAAGAGAGTACCTTTAATGTTCTCACCACAAAAAATAAATAGTAATTACATGATGTGAATGAGGTGTTAGCTAACACTATGGTAGCAATAATTTTGCAATATATATCGAATCAGCATGCAGTACACCTTACTCTTTCACAATGTTATATATTAATCATATCTCAATATAGCTGTAAAAAAATAAAAAGACTATCAGTTCTACTTACCCAAATCACTTAATACACCTCCAATAACTGTCATATAAACTTATCTAAAAAAAAGTTTTCATAAAAACAGCAATCCCACTCCTGGGCATATACCCAGAGAAAACCATAATTCAAAAAGATACATGCACCCCAATGTTCATTGCAGCACTATTTATAATAGCCAGGACATGGAAGCTACCTAAATGTCCATAAATAGAGGAATGGATAAAGAAGATATGGTACATATATACAATGGAATATTACTCAGCCATAAAAAGAACAAAATAATGCCATATGCAACAACATGGATGGACCTAGAGACTGTCATACTAAGTAAAGTCAGACAGAGAAAGATAAATATCATATGACATCACTTATATGTGGAATCTAAAAAAAAAAGGGTACAAATGAACTAATTTACAAAACAGCAGTAGAGTCACAGATGTAGAAAACAAACTTAGGGTTACCAGGGGATGAGGGGAGGAAGGATAAATTGGGAGACTGGGACTGACATATACACACTACTACACGTAAAAATAGATAACTAATGAGAACCTGCTATATACAGGGAACTCTACTCAATACTCTCTAATGGCCTATATGGAAAAGAACCTAAAAAAAAAGAGTGGATATATGGATACCTATAACTGATTCACTTTGCTGTATACCTGAAACTAACACAACATTGTAAATCAACTATACTCCAATAAAAATTAAAAATATATATATACTTTTGTATTAATTTGCTAGAGCTGCCATCACAAAGTATCAAAAAGTGGGTGGCTTTAACTACAGAAATGTATTTTCTCACAGTTCAGAGGCTAGAAGTCCATAACTAACATGTTGGCAGGGTTGGCTTCCTCTGAGGCATCCTCGCTTGGCTTATAGATAAATGGCCATCTTCTCCCTGTCTTTACATAATCTTCCCTCTTTGTATGTCTGTGTTCTGTATTCCTCTCCTTATATGGATACCAGTCATATTGGGTTAATGCCTACCCTAATGACCTCATTTAAACTTAATTACCTCTTTAAAGACCCTATCTCTACATAGAGTCACATTCTATATGAATGTTTCAGAGAGACACAATTCAGCCCATAATAACCTTAAATGAATTTTTCAAAAGATAATTAGAAATAAAAGTCTATAAAATAAACAACTTCCGAATATCTTAATAAGAAACAGATAATACAAATGTACTTTAAAGTATCTGTGAATTACACAAAATTCAAAGTAGTTTCATGAAGAACATTAGAACACGGTTCTCTGCCACTTTGCTTCTTATCCTTCATACCTGAGGGAAGTTATGTTCTTTCATCATTCATTTATTAAATGATACATCCCAATCACATACCTAACTGATTTCAAAAAGATTAAAGACTATATGATCTACTTTTACAAAAGCGGAATGACATAAAAATATTTTCTCAATTTTGAGTTGATTGCATTCAGAATACTCTTATTTAAAATGGTAAGTCACAAAAAAAAACAGTTTTAAAGAACTTCTTTCCTTAATTACAACTGGGCACATGTTTGAAGACAGCTGAATACAGAATACAATAAGCTAAGGAATACTGAGGTATACATGTTAATATATGACTGAAGAATGATGCAAGTTACAAAATCAACATATGTCTTTTTAAATTTTTACATTTCAAGTACATAACTAAAAGCTGAAGACATTTTTGGTTTGTGTATGATAAAAGAACACCATTTTTTACTCCTAGAATGATAAGAAAGAACTTATACCAATGTTTAGCTTCAAGCGTTTCAGGCAATCATAAATTCCCCCTTGCTTTCTTTTTACTAGATATTTGCTGCCTAAAAAGTGACTTTCCAGCCAACTGAAGCCCATCCATTAAAGTATTTCATTTTACAATTTTACTAATTGGGATATAAAAATTTATGAAATGCTTTAATACTTATCTTCTTTCTTCCCTCTTAAGGAGAGAACATGTATCCCCACTCTTTGAGTTTTCACAAGTAGGCATTTCCCTAAACACTTTCAGCATCCTGCCCAGTCCCTTACTCTTCCCTGTGGATTTGGAATGAATCACCTGTTAAGTAGGTGTCAATGCTTCTCAACTGAATTGAGCTAATATTTGAAAAGTACTTCAGAATGAGAGAATTGGCTTTTTCTCCCCTCTCCACGACACACAAAAAAGGTAGTGATTCTTTGTAACTACATTTGCCATTTCCCATAGGTAGGCTGTATTAATGTCTAAATTGAGGAGCAAGCAGAAATAGAAATCCCGCTTATCTATCAGACTTTCCCCATGTCCCCCAATGTAGCTATATCAGTCATATAGGTGATATTCACATCTTCATCTATCTAACTCCTCTGATCTCTCCATTGTTTCTGAATCTGAGCAGGATAGAGGAGCATTATTGGTTGGATCCTATCAAAACCCATCACCCAGTTCATTGGCCAGGAACACTGAAAAATACATAAGGAGTAGAATTTGAGGAGACAAAATAATGTTCAATGTTTGAGGTTTGTCATGTGATGAAGCCAGCATATGAGGCTTTACACCTTGGGCTTCTGCACGTGTAAACCATGAAAGTTCTTAATCTTGGCATTTGTAGTAGTTTATATTTTGTCATGCCGCCAGTTATTAAAATGGTTTGGTTAGCTTTTTACCTGGCATGGTCTGAAAGGATTGCTTTTTTTTTTTTTTGTGGTATGTGGGCCTCTCACTGCTGTGACCTCTCCCACTGCGGACCACAGGCTCCGGATGCACAGGCTCAGAGGCCATGGCGCACAGGCGCAGCCGCTCTGCAGCATGTGGGATCTTCCCGGACCGGGGCACGAACCCGTGTCCCTTGCATCGGCAGGCGGACTCTCAACCACTGCGCCACCAGGGAAGCCCTAGGATTGCTTTTTAAAATGGGTTTAGTAAGCACTGGTCACATATAATTTTTATTTTGGTGGATCACTGTAGCTTATCATGACTTTGTCCAGATCAGTGGCTGTTTATTGGCAGGAAAATGACTGTTCTGGTGCAGCATTAGGCTCTTTGGGAAGCAGACACAACTAATGGGAATATAACATTATAGGAAAAAAGAGAGTGTCATCTAAAGACTTTAAAATCTTTTAACGTGTGGAATGTTTTTTCCCTACATTTTCCTATGTTTCTCGGCCAGTTCTGCAGGGTGGAAGACCAGAACTTCAATGAGCTGAGTGCTCTAATTCTAGAAAGCACTAGTGATATTGTAGTTTTAAATGATCAGATTTCTTCTTTCAGTTTCAATACTACCAGTTTCAGCTCCAACACGTAAAGAGCTTTGAAGTTGTCACTTCCACCTTTACAACAAGAAGAAAAGCTCAACAAACTGAAAAGTGATGACTTTTCTTGGAGCCATCAGAGATTAGAAGTTGTGGGGCCAGCCACCAACAATGAAATCTGGAGAGACAAGCAAGATGAATAAAGAATCACAGCCAAGATCTGCTGACCCAGACTAAAAGCTGCTAGAGCTATAAACTGGTAGGAACTGGCAGTTTAGACAAATTGTGGAGGCTGCCTGTGGACTGGCATGAGAATGACAAAACTCCTGGGTCCACAGTCTTAGGTGTACCCTCAACACTCATGTGGGATTTATCTCCAGGAGCCACACCAGGTTCTCAGAATGAAGGGCCATAAAAGAGTCCCTCCCAATTCTAGCAACAGAGGAGAAAAGCAACCATAATAAAATACACCGAAAGGATTCTCCAGGAAAAAAGCCTACTGTATTAACCGTGTCGGGTTTTTTCCTGTATTCTAATGCTTTGACATCTTGAGGCCTTGTTGACCTCTTGCTGGTTTCAAATGCAAACCAACCAATCCAGAGACCACACCCCAACCACCTCCTTTATCAGGATCTCACGCTCTTGGCCAGCATCGATCTACCCTCATCACCCCAACGCCGGGTAAAAGACAACCAGGGATAGCCCCTATGCCCCAGAGTCCACTGAAAGTTTTCAAGGTTGCCAATACTGAGACTGTTTACCCACAGTAACAGACAGCTTTACTTCATCCACTCTTTTCCATGGAAACCATAATAAAGGCTCTTACCCTCCATTCTTCCTTCTTCTTCTGCTTTATGACAGACCTTGGTACTTCCCCATGTACCCCAACACCCCTATGACATGGCATGTCCCTTTCTCTTGGGAACTGTGAGGAATTAACTATCTTTTCTTTTCTTTCTTTTTTTTGGCCATGCCACACGGCATGTAGGATCTTAGTTCCCTGACCGGGGATCAAACCTGTGCCCCCTACAGTGGTGGCGTGGAGTCTTAACCGCCAGGGAAATCCTCCTAAACTATCTTTTCAATGGCAATCACGTCCAGGTAAGTTGGCCTAACTACATGTCAATTTTATTAATATACTATATTTTAAAACACCTATGCGGTAGGGAAAAGGCTTTACTAGGGCCTACCTCACTCTTCCAATTACTTGAGTTACTACCCAACTCCGGCTCTCACTAACCTTCCTATCTCACATAAAGGGTAGGTGAGTGGAGAGACATAAGCCACGAAGCATTTGTGAAGTCATGGCCCTGGAACACAGGCCAACTAAAAGGCTGAGATTTAGTCATAAAATAATAGAACACTTTCCCTCCTCAGCAATTTACCACCACGTCAACAGGACTCCTGTGTAATAACAGTGGATTACAGCAAAAAGTGCTGCAAGGTATAGATTCTATTTAAAGAGGAGCTCTTAGAAGAGCACAAAGAAAACAAGAGGGACAAAATCAAGGATGCTAGAGGAATTTGAAGCCTCTGGCACTTTCAGCTACAGCAAACATTAACTATAGCCCAACTTCTAGTTAGATTAACATAAAACCTTGCCCTGAAAGTCAATACATATGAGTTCCTATTACCCAAGATATCATGTCTAAATTTTAACAAAAAAATCACAAGCCATGCTAAAAAGCAAGGAAAGCAATATAGTCTGAAGGGACAAAGGAAGCGTCAGAACCAGACCCATATAAGACACAGATTTTGGAATTATCAGACAGGTTATAATTAATATGTTAAGGAACCTACAGGAAAAAGTAGACAATATTCAAAACAGATGAGTAATGTAAGGTGAGAGTGAGAAAATCTAAGAAAAATCAAAAGGAAGTGCTAAAAATCGAAAACACTGTAACAAAAGAGAAAAATATTTTTGATGGGCTCATGAGTAGACTGGACACAGCACACATAAGAGTCAGTGAGCTTGAAGATTCATCAATAGAAACTTCTAAAACTGAAAGGCAAAGAGAAAAAACAGAATGAAAAATACATGGTAAAATTTCAAAAGGTGTAACATATACATAATGGGAGTACCAGAATAAAGAGGAAAAAAAAAGAACATTTGAAGTAATAAGGACTGAGAACATTAAACTAATAACAGACACCCAACTACAACTCCAGGAATCTCAGAGGAAACTCAGCATAATAAATACACACCCCAAAATATTCAAATTGCACAAAACCCAAAACAATAAGGAAGATATTAAAAGAAACCAGAGAATACAAAACTTTACCTATAAAGGAATAAGGGTAAGAATTATACTTGACTTTTCTCCAGAAACCTTGCAAGCAAGAAGAAAATGGGTTAAAATATTGAAAGAAAAAAAAAAAAATTCAACAACTTCGAATTCTACTTCCAGTGACTTTATCTTCAAAAGTGAAGCAGAAATTGTCTCTCAGATAAGCAAAAGCTGAGAGAATGCATTGCCAGACCTGTCCTACAAGAGATGTTAAAAAAAGCTCTTCAGGGAGAAGGAAAATTATATAGTTACAAAACTTAGATTTACACAAAGACTGTCAGAGAAGGAATAAATAAAGATAAAATAAAATCTTTTATTTTTCTTATTCTTGATTGAGAGCATAAGTGTTTATTTAAAATAATCATAGTGGAGGCATGGTCCTGCTTTCTCGGCTTGGCGAGCCTGTGAGGACGTGAGGTGCCGGGGCCGCCTGGCCACCAGGAGCCAAAGCAGGTCTGAGGAGGGCACCAAGGTAACCCTGGAGACACCTCAGTGCTGGGCAAATGACCACTTCCCTTGGCCCCCAAGTCCCTCCTCCCTGACCTGGCCCCCAGCCCCTGCCTGTCCTGTCCTGTGTGGTGTGCTGGCCCACACTGACGTGCGCTGCAGGGAAACAAGGTTCTTCAGGTTGTGAAGACCAAGACAAAGCCGTGTGGATGACAGGGTCTAGGTGCTCTGGCCGGGTGTCAGGCCTGAGCCTATGAGGAGGCAGAGCTGAGTTAAGGACATTGGCCCACCAAAGACCTCCTGTCCCCATGTAATATCAAACAGCGAAAGCTCCCCCAGAGATCTCCATCTCAACACTAAGACCCAGCTCTACTCAACAAACAGCAAGCTACAGTGCTGGACAACCTATGCCAGACAACTAGCGAGACAGGAACACAAACCCGTCCATTAGTAGAGAAGCTGCCTAAAATTATAATAAGTTCATAGACACCTCAAAACATACAACTGGACGTGGTCCTGCCCAGCAGAAAGACAAGATCCAGCCTCACCCACCAGAACAGAGGCACCAGTCCTCTCCACCAGGAAGCCTACACAACCCACTGAACTAACCTTACCACTGGGAGCAGAAACCAAAAACAATGGGAACTACGAAACTGCAGCCTGTGAAAAGGAGACCACAAACACAGTAAGTTAAGAAAAATGAGAAGACAGAGAAATACACAGCAGATGAAGGAGCAAGGTAAAAACCCACCAGACGAAAAAATGAAAAGGAAATAGGCAGTGTACCTGAAAAAGAATTCAGAATAATGATAGTAAACATGATCCAAAATCTTGGAAATAGAATGGAGAAAACACAAGAAACGTTTAACAAGGACCTAGAAGAACTAAAGAGCAAACAAACAATGATGAACAACACAATGAATGAAATTAAAAATTCTCTAGAAGGAATCAATAACAGAATAACTGAGGCACAAGAACGGATAAGTGACCTGGAAGATAAAATAGTGGAAATAACTACCACAGACCCGAATAAAGAAAAAAGAATGAAAAGAATTGAGGACAGTCTCAGAGACCTCTGGGACAACATTAAATGCACCAACATTTGAATTACAGTGGTCCCAGAAGAAGAAGAGAAAAAAAAAAGGGACTGAGAAAATATTTGAAGAGATTATACTTGAAAACTTCCCTAATATGGGTAAGGAAATAGTCAATCAAGTCCAGGAAGCACAGAGAGTCCCATACAGGATAAATTCAAGGAGAAACATGCCAAGACACATATTACTCAAGCTATCAAAAATTAAATACAAAGAAAAAATATTAAAAGCAGCAAGGGAAAAACAACAAATAACATACAAGGGAATCCCTCTCAGGTTAACAGCTGATCTTTCAGCAGGAACTCAGCAAGCCAGAAGGGTGTGACAGGACATATGTAAAGTGATGAAAGGGAAAAACCTAATACCAATATTACTCTACCCAGCAAGGATCTCATTTAGATTAGATGGAAAAATTAAAAGCTTTACAGACAAGCAAAAGCTAAGAGAATTCAGCACCACGAAACCACTTTACAACAAATGCTAAAGGAACTTCTCTAGGCAGGAAACAAAAGAGAAGGAGAAGACCTACAATAACAAACCCAAAACAATTAAGAAAATGATAATAGGAACAACCATATCGATACCTACCTTAAATGTAAATGGATTAAATGCTCCAACCAAAAGACACAGACTGGCTGAATGGATACAAAAACAAGACCCATACATATGCTGTCTACAAGAGACCCACTTCAGACCTAGGGACACATACAGACTGAAAGTGAGAGGATGGAAAAAGGTATACCATGCATACGATAATCAAAAGACAGCTGGAGTAGCAATAATAATATCAGACAACTAGATTTTAAAATAAAAACTACTACAAGAGACAAAAGAGGACACTACATAATGATCAAGGGATCAATCCAAGAAGAAGATATAACAATTGTAAACATTCATGCACCCAACATAGGAACACCTCAATACATAAGGCAAATGCTAACATCCATAACAGGGGAAATGGACAGTACATAATAATAGTAGTGGACTTTAACACCCCACTTTTGCCAATGGAAAGAGCATCCAAAATGAAAATTAATAAGGAAACACAAGCTTTAAATGGTACATTAAACAAGATGGACTTAATTGATATTTATAGGACATTCCATCCAAAAACTGCAGATTACACTTTCTTCTCAAGTGCTCATGGAATATTACCCAGGATAGACCATATCTTGGGTCACAAATGAACCTTGGTAAATTTAAGAAAACTGAAATTGTATCAAGTATCTATTCTGACCACAATGCTATGAGACTAGACATCAATTACAGGAAAAAATCTGTAAAAGATACATACACATGGAGGCTAAACAATACACTACTAAATAACCAAGAGATCACTGAAGAAATCAAAGAGGAAATCAAAAATACCTAGAAACAAATGACAATGAAAATACAATGACCCAAAACCTACGGGATGCAGCAAAAGCAGTTCTAAGAGGGAAGTTTATAGCAATACAATCCTACCTCAAGAAACAAGAAACATCTCAAATAAATAACCTAAACTTACACCTAAAGCAATAAGAGAAAGAAAAACAAAAAAACCCAAAGTTAGCAGAAGGAAAGAAACCATAAATATCAGATCAGAAAGAAAGGAAAAAGAAATGAAGGAAACGATAAAAAAGATCAATAAAACTAAAAGCTTCTTCTTTGAGAAGATAAACAAAATTGATAAACCATTACCCAGACTCATCAAGAGAAAAAGGGAGAAGACGCAAATTAAGAGAATTAGAAATGAAAAAGGAGAAGTAACAACTGACACTGCAGAAATACTATGGATCAGGAGAGATTACTACAAGCAACTATATGCCGATAAAATGGACAACCTGGAAGAAACAGACAAATTCTTAGACAAGCACAACCTTCAGAGACTGAACCAGGAAGAAATACAAAATATAAACAGACCAATCACAAGCACTGAAATTGAGACTGTGATTAAAAATCTTCTAACAAACAAAAGCCCAGGACCAGATGGCTTCACAGGCGAATTCTATAAAACATTTGGAGAAGAGTTAACACCTATCCTTCTCAAACTCTTCCAAAATACAGCAGAGGGAGGAACACTGCAAACTCATTCTATGAGGCCACCATCACCCTGATAGCAAAATCACACAAAGATGCCACAAAAAAACAAAACTACAGGCCAATATCACTGATGAACATAGATGCAAAAATCCTCAAAATACTAGCAAACAGAATCCAACAGCACATTAGAAGGATCATACACCATGATCAAGTGGGGTTTAGCCCAAGAATGCAAGGATTCTTCAAGATACGCAAATTAATAAACATGAAAAACCATATTAACAAACTGAAGGAGAAAAAGCATACGATCATCTCAATAGATGCAGAAAAGCTTTCGACCAAATGAAACACCTATTTATAAGAAACCCTCCACAGTGTAGGCATAGAGGGAACTTACCTCAACATAATAAAGGCCATATATGACAAACCGACAGCCGACATCCTTCTCAATGGTGAAAAACTGAAACCATTTCCACTAAGATTAGGAAAAAGACAAGGCTGCCCATTCTCACTGCTATTGTTCAACATAGTTTTGGAAGTTTTAGCCACATCAATCAGAGAAGAAAAAGAAATAAAAGGAATCCAAATAGGAAAAGAAGAAGTAAAACTGTCGCTGTTTGCAGATGACATGATACTATACATAGAGAATCCTAAAGATGCTACCAGAAAACTACTAGAGCTAATCAATGAATTTGGTAAAGTTGCAGGATACAAAATTCATGTACAGAAAGCTCTTGCATTCCTATACACTAATCATGAAAAATCTGAAAGAGAAATTAAGGAAACACTCCCATTTACCATTGCGACAAAAAGAATAATATACTTAGGAATAAACCTACCCAAGGAGACAAAAGACCTGTATGCAGAAAAGTATAAGACACAGATGAAAGAAATTAAAGATGATAAAAACAGATGGAGAAATATACCATGTTCTTGTTTTGAAAGAATCAACACTGAAAATGACTATACTACCCAAAGCAATCTACAGATTCAATGCAATCCCTATCAAACTACAAATGGCAGTTTTCACAGAACTAGAACAAAAAATCTCATACTTTGTATGCAAACACAAAAGACCTCGAATAGCTAAAGCAATCTTGAGAAAGCAAAACGTACCTGGAGGAATCAGGCTCCGTGACATCAGACTATACTACAAAGTTACAGTAATTAATACAGTATGATACTGGCACAAAAACAGAAATATAGATCAATGATACAGGATAGAAAGCACAGAGATAAACCCATGCACATATGGTCACCTTATCTTTGATAAAGGAGGCAAGAATATACAATGGAGAAAAGACAGCCTCTTCAATAAGTGGTGCTGGGAAAACTGGATAGCTACATGTAAAAGAATGAAATTAGAACACTCCATAACACCATACACAAAAATAAACTCAAAATGGATTAAAGACCTAAATGTAAGGCCAGACACTGTTAAACTCTTAGAGGAAAACATAGACAGAACACTCCATGACATAAATCACAGCAAGATCCTTGTTAACCCATCTCCTAGAGAAATGGAAATAAAAACAAAAATAAACAAATGGGACCTAATGAAACTTAAAAGTTTTTGCACAGCAAAGGAAACCATAAACAAGATGAAAAGACAACCCTCAGAATGGGAAAAAAATTTGTAAACAAAGCAACTGACAAAGAATTAATCTCCAAAATTTACAAGGAGCTCCTGCAGCTCAATATCAAAGAAACAAACAACCCAATCCAAACATGGGCAGAAGACCTAAATAGACATTTCGCCAACGAAGATATACAGATTGCCAACAAACACGTGAAAGGATGCTCAACATCACTAAACATTAGAGAAATGCAAATCAAAACTACAATGAAATATCACCTCACACCAGTTAGAATGGCCATCATCAAAAAATCTACAAACAATAAATGCTGAAGGGGGTGCGGAGAAAAGGGAACCCTCTTGCACTGTTGGTGGGAATGTAAATTGATACAGCCACTATGGAGAACAGGATGGAGGTTCCTCAAAAATCTAAAAATAGAACTACCATACGACCCAGCAATCCCAGTACCGGGCATATAACCCTGAGAAAACCATAATTCAAAAAGAGTCATGTATCACAATGTTCACTGCAGCACTATATACAATAGCCAGGACATGGAAGCAACCTAAATGTCCATCGACAGATGACTGGATAAAGAAGCTGTGGCACATATATACAATGAAATATTACTCAGCCATAAAAAGAAACGAAACTGAGTTTTTTGTAGTGAGGTGGATGGACCTAGAGTCTGTCATACAGAGTGAAGTAAGTCAGAAAGAGAGAAACAAATACCGTATGCTAACACATGTATATGGAATCTAAGAAAAGTAAATGGTTCTGAAGAACGTAGGGGCAGGACAGGAATAAAGACGCAGATGTAGAGAATGGACTTGAGGACACAGGGATGGGGAAGGGTAAGCTGGGACGAAGTGAGAGAGTGGCATGGACATATATATACAACCAAATGTAAAATAGATAGCTAGTGGGAAGCACCCGCACAGCACTGGGAGATCAGCTCGGTGCTTTGTGTCCACCTAGAGTGGTGGGATAGGGAGGGTGGGAGGGAAACACAAGAGGGAGGCGATATGGTGATGTATGTATATGTATAGCTGATTCACTTTGTTATACAGCTGAAACTAACACACCATTGTAAAGCAATTATACTCCAATAAAGATGTTTAAAAATATAAAATAAAATAATCATAGTAAAATGTGTAGGTTGATTTTAGTATATGAATAAGTGAAATACGAATGGCAGTAATGTGATAAATTATGGGAGGTGTGAAGTACCTAAATAACCCATGAACTGGGATCGTGTTATTGGAAGGTGGGCTTGTATTAGTTTTCAATGAATATTGCAAAGTCTAGGGCAACCACTAAAAAAAAAGTTTAAAAAAAGCTGTCATAGTTAGTTCAATCTGCTATAATAAAATACCAGTGACTAAGTGGCCACAATCCCACTGGATTAGGGCTCCACTCTTATGATCTTATTTAACTTTAATTACCTCTGAAAGACCTTATCTCCAGATACTATCACACTGAGGGGGAAACATGATTCAGTCCACAGCAGAAGTGTAAGTTATATTCTAAGAGAGGAGATAAAATGAAATCATATGAAATTCTCAGTTAAAACCAGGGAAGACAAAAGAAGAGGGAAGAATAATAAAGACGTACATTGCAAAATGAGAAAGGAGTCAATTCTTCAAATACACATAACAAGTCTTAATGTGCATGGACAGAGCAACAGTATCAAATGACATGAGGAAAAACTGATAGGACCGCAAGGAGAAATGGAAAACACACTATTATAAATGCTGACTTTAATATTCCTCTTTCAGTTATTGGTTGATCAAGCAGTTAGAAAATCTGTAAGGACAGAGGTGACCTGAATAACACTATCAGTCAACGTGTATAATTGACATTTATAGAATAATTCATCCAAGTACAGCAGAATACATATTCCTCTCAAGCTCACATGGAACATTCACCAAGAACAGACCACATTCCGGGCCATAAGTAATTGGAGCTAGAAGAAGGCAGAGGTATTGGATCAGGCGCCCCAAATTCTGCTCTTCGTTTATTGTTTTGAAACTGGATTAGGCTCTTAACAGCTACAAGTTGTGAAATAGTACTAAACTGGCTCCTATTTCGTTAATGCAAAAACTCTGATCAAGCTTCTAAACGTAAAAACCCAACCTTGGAGGCCTATTTAATAACAAGTGAAAAAGAATAGGGTTCTTATTAAAGAATTTTCTACCAACATGGGTCAAAGAAGGGGAAAATATCATTGCTACGAAAGCAATTTAAAATGGAACATTCATGAAATCGTTTCTCTACAAACCAAGTTAATTCAGAAATTTAAATGAAATAGAATGGTTTGAAAAATGTACTTCAGCCTTACTATAAAAACAGGGGCAGTATAATTATAAAAATAAAGGGAGCCAGATATTAAATAATCAGTGGAAGAAAAGATTTCCTTTCTTCCTATATGTTAAAGGATATTTATATATATATGGTGTCAAAATCTGCACTCAAAGTAGGCATTAGAAAGGGGGAAACACTTTAGTTAACATCAGATCAGAAAATGTAATGGAGCCTAAAGAAATCTCACAGAAGAAAAGAAGCAAGATCTCAGAGAGAAAGCTAAAATTACTCACACCTTAGAGGCTAGAATTCAGGAAAATATTAAAAGCATCCCTTAGAAAGATATATATTTAAAATTCAGTAAAAGCTATGCGAAACTATCATTTGAAAGTAGAGAAGACTTGGTAAATTCATTATAGCGATTTGAACAGATTTGAGATCTAGAAAGTCAGGTAAAATTCTCAATGAGTTCCAAGTGAATTTCAAAAAGATACATCAATTGTAGGTGGAGACACAAGTAACACCTGTGCCCTGAGAGACTGTATCTAAAAATGTGGAATGAAGGAAAAGTACCAAAAAGATGAGACACGTGAACATGAAGTCAGTCCTTGGTTAAATGTAGTCCTGAAGGAAAGCATGTCCTGGGCAACCAACTAAAGGAGGGGAGGGCGGACAAAGATTTGCTGGACATTTCTGTAGCTCACGAGTTTTACATCAGGATAAGAGCTGGAAAAGTGTGTTAGGACAGCAAATGAGTGGGCTCAAAAGCAGAAGAGACAAGGAGATGAGAGCACTAACCTCACACATAGTAGAGAAGAGAGACCAAAGTATGGAGTGAATATGTTGCAGACTCTGGTATTCAGGGAAAGAGAAGAGCTGTGCTATGGGAAATGGAGTATGTAGCAGAGGCAAAAATTTTCAAGAGCAGCTTCTCAGGAGTGTGCAAAGATACTGTAAACTAACTGAAGGGATATAGGAGAAACCTGACCGAAGTTCCTGAGATTCCATAAATGCCTGATGATAAGATATGGTGGAGGCTCTATCATAGGCAGAGCTCAGCCCTCAATCATCTAAGGATGCACAGAAACACAGGGAACAAAGGAACTGGAAATTTTAAAGTTTTTGATACAGTGGATGGGAAGAAAATGCAACCAAAGTAAGACCTGGTAGGATGTCATTAATGCCAAGCATCTAAATTTTTCAGTAAACGAAGAATACCCCTAACAACACTTTTGTGGGAGTGGGGGATGGAGTAGATAAGCAGATCCCTGCTCACCTTCCCCATAGATATTTTCAACCTTCAACACCAAAATCTCTCCTGCTGTTTGTTTTATCTTCACAAGTCAGAGACTTTGGCCTAGACTGACTTGCAACATGGAAATCTTGACACTTACCTTCATCTACCTTCCTTCTCTCAGGTAATACTTAGTCTTTAATATGGTCTTTGGCAACACTTAACTACTGGGTTCTGGAATCATAATTTTGATCAGGATAACTGCTTTAGGGGTTGGGGCTCATTGCATTTAAAATTCATGGGCATAGGGGCAGTAGTGTGAAAATCTCATATATTCTATTAGCTTTTGAAGTTTTTAAACAGGAAGCACTAAAGTAATACTGTTACTCAGGTCCTAAGAAAACAGCAGAGACTAAAATAAAAGCTTCTTAAGGATTACAAGTGTTACAAACTCTTCTGACTGAGTCTGAGCAAAACATGAAATTTTAGAGGGTTCTAATTCCTCTGGACTGTGAACCTTTAATTCACAAGGGCTAAGAAGATTTTATTGTAGGTTATAAATTATTTGGGTATAGGACTTTAGAGTGCAAGAGAATGTAACCTTTCTCTGTTAATTTCACTCTGTATTTAATAATAAAAAGGAATTCACACTAAAATTTGGAATACTTCTAGACTGTTGGGTTTTATTTATGTTGATTTTTAATCTCAGTACAGTTCTTCAGATGGGCTTTCTTAGACAATCTGGCTGGACGTAAGTTGGTCTCTGGTCATAGTAATGTCTTGGAATTAATGTACTTGTGTATTGCTTTGAGCCACTTTAGGGCTTTCTTGGGGCAAAGCTGAAATGCTCACTCATGGACCTAAGAAAATACAAAAAAAAAAAATAAAATAAAGCTGTTGGAGTTAAGCATCATAAAGGTGAAAGTAGGCTATGCTGTCCTGATAGACGGCTGCTCTTTGCTGATGGGTGAGTCTGGAAGAAGAAACTAAAGACTTACGCTTCAGCCTTCTCTTCTCCTTTTTTGGGACCTCCTTCATCTCCTTGTGAAGAAGGTATATTCTTAGCTCTTCCACAATGTGAGCTTTACCTGTCAAGGCCAGTTACTGTCCAACTGCCTGGACATAAGTCACTAAATCTAATTATAGGTTGTATATTAGCAATGACATTTCCTCTAGCCCCAAACCACTCCCTCTAATATTAAACTGTAATGTTTTGGTTTGATTTATATTAAACCAATATTTTGGTTTCTGTATGAATACTGTGACTCTCAGTTGGTTGCACATAACGAATGGGATTGTTATTCATTAACCGCTTACACTCCAATAATATGGAAGATATTTATCCTTTTCTGATGATTCCGGGAAAATAATTTTGTTACATTGATCAGTTAATAATTTCTGCCATAAGTAACAGAAAATCCATCTCAGTGGTTTATTTCCCTTGTGTAAATGATACTACAGAAGTATGTGACAGTGGCTATGATTTAGCAGCTCAAAGGTATCAGGGATGATGTCTCAGGGATCCACTTTTACTTTCCCGGCAAGATCACAAGATGTTACCCCAGGCTCCAAACATCAGCCAGAGTCAAGGTATAAGAAAGGAAAGAAGACGTGACATCTATTTCTATCTCTTTTATCAGAAATGCAAAAATCTTTCCAGAAATTTCCCAACAGTTCTATTTCATTGGTCTGAACTATGTCACATGATCACACCTCACTACAAGAAGACTGAGAAAATGAGTATTAGCTTTCCCAGCCTTTATGGTGGAAGGTGACAAACGTGATAGGGGCTGACAATGCCTGTTGGAACAGCCAACCAATAGTGTCAACCACAATATGGACTGCGATGCTTTCAGGGGCTCTGAAATGAGTACGGTTTATGACCTTCATTTTGGAAAGGATTTATTATGGATGGTAGGTTTCTCTTTGTGTTATTTAAAATTTTTTCTTTGTGTATTCTCACCTGTTTTTAATCTACGGCATGACTTTCAACAACTATGTAGCTCAGTGGTGATACTTTTATGGAAAAAAAGAAGCTCATGAGCTTTGTCATAGCTCTTCCTCATTTGGAGGGTTTTTAAAAAATTTTACTCTGGTTTCACATGTCTGTCTAGGGCCGTTAATGTTACTGAATGACATATATAAAGGTTTGTATTATTTTTAAAATAAAAAAATTTTCTTTATTTGTATTTTCTTCTGGTTGTTTAGTCATATTTTGGGCTTTACAAAAGAAGAATTTGGGATGTTCAAGATTTGGATTATTAAATCCTGCTAATACTTAATGCAGGGTATTCAGAATATGGTTTCCATTTTTATTTTGTGTTACCCTTGTTGTGACATTGTCACCACTTTCTTTTTCTCATTCCTTGAAACTTAGCCAAATAGTAGTGGAAGGTACTACCCTTACAAATTTAGTTCAAATGTTCCGCCAATTTTGATCTTCATTCAGACTGACGTGGGCTTCACAACAGATTTATTTCCTGCTTTTCATGAAAACTTAAAAGTGTATCTGTTAAGATTTTTCCCCTTTCAACTTTGAAACATTTTATTAATAGAACAGTATTACATCATGATGTCATATTTGTTGATATTGCGGAGTCTCTTCTAAAATGTCTTGCTTTGGATTAGAATTGGCAAAACTTGTTAAACGTGAGTGGATTTGTTTACAGTATTAACTGTTATAAATAACTCCACTTTTTGAAAGTTTCCTGTTTTGTTTGATAAAAAAATACATATATATAATCTGCCACGTATGGGATTTAATAAAAATTGCATACACAAAGACTTTAGGTCCATCTTTCCAGAAAAAGACACAGTAAGAGGATTAGCCCTTAAATTAAGAGCTAAGTAAATCTAGTATAAATAAAAAGGTTGCTTTCCATGTACGCATCTTTTACCTAACCATTCATTTTCACGTTTTCCACATGCTCTGTACACATGGATCACAAATTGGAGAAGGAACGTACCAAAAACAAACAACTCAGGCAAAAACGCTGAATGTCACTTTGCACAAGCTTCCAGCCAGAATAATTAGAGCAGAATCTGCCTCTTGTTACAGATACAAGATGGGCCTTTTGCTCCATGTGTGTACCAACTGCATCCCATGGCCAGGCTGGGCAAGCTCCCTGAACAGAGCTGGCAGTGAGACTTAGGCACTTGCTGCCTCAACTTGCTGTTCGGAATTGAGGCTGCCAGACCGCTGTTAAGACTGATTGGTATTCACACTTCATTCGAGTGGGTTTGCATTTGGACAAAGTCTTCATTTTCACCTTCCTTGTTATTTCCTGAGGAAAATGAGCAATTCTTCAAGGCTGATGTGCTTTTCAATTCTAGGATTGTTCAGTTCCCCACTGCCCCCCAAGCTTACTTTATACAAGAAAGGTCTGCATACTTAAGCTTGTAGGTACAAGGGTGTTATATTCAACTCCTGCATTTTTCAAGGAGATTTTTCTTCCCTTATTTTTTCTTTCTTTTCTTGGCTTAGGAACCGTGTGAATGGTTGCTGACTGAGAACATTAGATACATAGTAAATTCCTTTATCTGCAGGTCAAGGACAAAATTAAACCAGAGGAAATGACCTTGTGACAGCTTTGGGGAAGTATGAATCAGACTTAAAAGGGGGAAAAAGTTGTTGACATACTCTTTCTATATGATTCTTTCCACTGAGAAGGAACAATCTGTTTTCCTCACAAGGAGCTGGCACTGGTCAAGTGGATTTTAGAAAAGTTACGCTGAACTCAATTTATTCAGAGCTATGAAGCGTTTTTCAAACGTGAACAGACAGTACTGCTGATATTCTTTTGATTTTCTTAAAAAAGCTAAAATCCATGTCTGTAATGCCATACTGGAACAGAATTTGGAACCCCCCACACTAATCTTAGGCAATATAAACAACCAATATTTATATACACATAGGTATATGCAAATACATAATAACTTATTTTTTTCACAGAAAGAACCTAGGCAAAATGAGGCTACCAAAAACAATTAACCTGAATTATTCAGATTGACTAACTGGCACAAACTACCATAGCAACTAGTCAATTCTATACTCTATTTCTGCAGTGTTCTCTTCCAAAATTGTGTATGATCAAAAAAGTATGAGCAAGCTCAACAGATCATTTCAATTATGAAATTAATCCAGATCTTGTGATTACAGCAAGGACAGGTTCTTTTGAAATAAACCCCAGATCTCAGGGACTTTCTGCACCCTCTTCCTTCTGCCTGGCAATACCTTTCTTTTCTCCACTCTTCACCTCCTTTGTTATTGGGTAGACCCTAAAATTCCCTTCAAGAATTGGCTCAAATGTCTCAGTGATTACTTCTTTGACTCTGCCTCTACTCATTCAGTTTAAAAAGTAAATGTATTAAATATACGTATATATATATATATGAAGTACATAAATGCTGATATATATACTAGAATACAGGACACTGTCCTTGTCTAAGGAGGAAGTCACTGAACCTGTTCTCCCCAGAACCTTAGGATATACTTGGATCATGGACTTTTTCACTTATAATGTAGTTCAATCTTCATTTCTATCTTCCCCCCAGACCAGCACTGTCCAATATGGTAGCCACTTTTGGTTCCTCAGCATTTGATATGCTACTAGTCCAAACTGAGAAGTGCTGTAACTACAAACTAAATTTTAATGACTTAGAATGTAAAAACAGAGCTACCCTACACTATGAGCATCCTGAGTATAAGGACCATGTTTTACTAATTTCTGTATTTAAGTATCAATTGCATAAAGAATAAAGGTATTTGGTAAATGTATGTTAACTGAATGTATATTTGAATAGACATTGCTAATGTCCTACAGCTAAGAACAAGATGCTAATTTGTGGAGGCAAAAGTTACTTTAGGATCGAGACCCCTAATATCCTCTAAGTTTTGTTTTTATTTCTTAAGACATGACAGTTTAGGAACAATTTCAATGATTTCTCCTTACAGATAATTTGAATTAGTTACCTCTATGTCCTGTTTCTTCATGTCTACCATCCTTCTCGGTTACTTGACCTGGCACATTATACAGAGGTGATTTTCCTCAAATGCAGGGGGCAAATGCTATACGCTGACTCTCTATCTGGCAGGATCACTAGCCAGGTTGAAATGAAAAAGCTGGCAAGTAACAGCACCGTGCTCCAGCAAATCCGCTCATTTACCACCAGTATATTCCAGTTAGCTGTCTGGGAAGCCTCAGGAGATCCAAAATGCATTTTTTCATGAGTTGCATAATGGAGAGAAAATCTCTGGGAAATCCGATGTTTCTTTGGGATGTCCAAGATTTAGGTAAGTTATTATTTCCTATGGGCTTCTAAAATCTAAGTTTAGCCTCTTAAGACTTCAGGGTTTGGGGGGGTTTTGGCAAAGGGTGGAGGCATAAAGGCTGTGATAGTCTTATCTGCTGTAGTCCCAAAATAAATGACTAACGGAGTAAAGGATACTAAAGAAATATGTCAACTAAATGCAGCATGTAATCCTGGTTTAGATCCTACTGATAAATGTTATTTATGGAAAAGCTGACAAAATTTGAATAAAGTATATAAAATAATGTTACAGTAATATTAATTTCCTAATTTTGATAAATGTACTGTGGTTATGTATGTTCATTAACATTCATGTTACTCAATTTTTAAAAAGTAAATTTTCATATTTTATAAAATTCAGAAGCTTTGACCATTTGAAGAAGTTTTCTGATTTTTTAAGTTCCATAATTATAACTATATTATACTTACAATATATTCATAGTGAACTTTCTGAACAGCATAGGCTTCTTCTGGTGACCAAGTAATATTTTCTGTCACTTACTCCAAATGATTAAAATATATTTAAACTGTTGGATAAAGTTATTAGTATATATTCAGATAAAGTTAAACCAAATATATTTGGATTTTTTAATTATGTTTTCTCTCTGTATTGACTTAAAATATGCATGTTCAGCCTAAATTACCTCTTTAAATCTGCTTTTTTTTTTTTTTTTTGCGGTATGTGGACCTCTCACTGTTGTGGCCTCTCCCGTTGCGGAGCACAGGCTCCGGACGCGCAGGCTCAGCGGCCATGGCTCACGGGCCCAGCCGCTCCGCGGCATGTGGGATCTTCCCAGACCGGGGCACAAACCCGTGTCCCCTGCATCAGCAGGCGGACTCTCAACCACTGCGCCACCAGGGAAGCCCTAAATCTGCTTTTAAAAATTCAAGTTACTCTCAGAATCCTGAGGGGATCTCACATTCCATGTTGTGTGAATTAACTTTTATTCCTAACTTGGGCACTGGGAATTATTCACTGTTTTGAGGAAAACTGTGAAATGATCCAGTTGAAGTTTTAGAAAGATATCTCTGGTGACAGAGTAAAGCAGAGATGGCAAAGAGAAGAGACTGGGAGTATCGCAACTGTATCTGCTGGGAGTATCACAATTGTATCTGCAACAGATGATAGGGACCAGAACCAGAACAGTGGCAATAAGAACAGAACAGAGGGTCCAGTTATAAAGCCCATTTCGAGGGCAGTGTCACATCATTTGAATGCCCACATGAAGGCTGAAAGAACTCATGTTTACACCAGAGTTGCCAAGACTGGTGACCCAGAAGGTGGTGAACCTGAGAGAGGGCACCCAACAAAGAGAAGATATTTTTGCATTATTTTATCACTGCTCATCATTTGGAAAATTCTTTTCATTAATATATTTTCCCTAATATTCATTTTCCATAAAAATTCACACAGGAGTCTATTACTGCTAAGGGAAATTCTGGGGAACTTGCTTTGAGAAATTTGTGAATCAATTAAGAGGGCATTCCTATAAAGCCAGGCTCACCCACGCAGGTCTGCAAGACTGAAAATGTTTTCTAGAGACAGAACGTATCATGGGTCACTGTGCTTTTTAACTTTTCAGATTTTCCATGGGAAGTACCATCCTCAGCTTTAGAACATTACCATGCAAAAGAAGGAGCAGCTGGTATTTTCCCAACAGTTCAGAATTTATTTTCCCTTAATTATGGTATTACATGGTAGGAAAATTTCCTGACAGAGAAAAGGTTAAAAAAAAAAGAGAAAGACCAAAAGAAAGAATCAACTATTCCAATATAAGCCACATGTAAAATAACCCAGAAAATAACGGATCGAGTCACAGGAAGATGTGAGAGTTTAAAATGCTAGTCACAATCAAAAGTCTTCTTTTCATCGAAAGCTGACGGCAATTGGCCAATGCCTTCATAACAGATGTGCTAAAGGATCTCCAGCCGAGGGACAGAAATGACTAAAGTGAAAATTACTGCTATTACCGTGAGCTGACGATGACCCATCAGGCCAAGTCGACCCATGAGGTTTCAAAGACAGCAAGCCGCAAGTGATGCCAGAGACCTGGCCTGCTCTGAATCCTAGGGATCCTACCTCACCCATCAGCAGTAATCACTGCTAAAGGCCTGTCATCGTCCACTTTTTGTCACTGCAAGGAGACGTGTGAGTGCCACAGCCATACCAAATCATTCCCTCCTTCATCAGAACCTGAAATCTGCTACTGCCCTGTAAAATCTGTTCTTTGAAGAGATTTGCCTTCCTGTTTATAAATTCCCTTTAGTGTGAGTTTCCCACATCAGAAAAAAAGGCCTTGACTCTGAATTAGCTAATTTATCTTGAGTGTGCCATTAAACTAAATTACCTTTAGGTTTAAGCAACATGAAATCATCTTGTAATAGCTTAATTTCACCAAACTCCTATTTGTATTTTAACTAATGATGATGCAGGGGTTTTGCTGTTTGTATCCACTAAGCAGTTTGCTATTTTCTCCAAAACCCTTCACCCTTTCATCACCTCCCCCCCCACACACACACGCACACATGCACACGCACACACTTGCACACACGTGCACACACACGCACACACACGCACAAGTAATCCAAATGGAAACGTTTTAGTCCCATATGTTCTAAAATAGGTGAGTTTGGTTTAGCAAATACCTGACTCAATCTAGGATTTAAAGTAGTTGGTACTGAAGATAATGCCAACGATTCTAGGCCTAGGGATTAAAAGGGTAGTTTCAGCTTTAATTCTTTGAAAATGCATCCATTCTTGTTATGTGACCAGCGGCCACCCTGCCCTGCAAAGGGTAACTAACTCAGGCACTGGTGGCTCTCTCGAACTATCCCATCACATTCTCCACTAATCCTCCAGACAAAAGAGGAGCTGAACAAGTCCCAGTTCCGGATGTGTCTCTTCCTGCCAACTCCTGTCCTATCCAGGCACAAGTGTCAAAGTTCTGCCATTAATAGGTCTGACCCTGGTAGCTCCTGCCCCCATGAGAATCCAGCATGAAAATGGGTGAATGCTTCTGACCCACGAGCACTCTAAGCCAGAAAGCAGTCTCCTATGTCTGGAGTGACTCTAGTGCTCTGAGGCTCACTGGGCTACCGCTATACCCAATCGCACTGTGTGTGGCTGGTCTGTCTCACCAGCCCCATACCTGGGGCTCTGAGTCCAGATCTCCAATATGGCTCCCTCAGACTGAAGCCTAACCTGAATGACCTTAACTATTTCTGCAATGACTTCTCACAAGATTAGATTCTGCTCCTCAAATCAATTCATGTCCCTGACACTGCTCACTGCTACCACTCGAAAGTGCCACCTCAGAGTAGTGGCTCTTGACCCTGGGCGTGCACTGGAATCAGCTCAAGGTTCAACTACATTCCCTCAGATTGAGAAACGCTGCCTTAGATACCAAAGCCGGTCTGGGCCAATGTGCAGTTTTGCATATACATGATTCTAGTATGGAAGCTGTCTCAAACTTTTTAAAGAAGTGGTCAGGCTATAAATCAGAAAGTAATAAAATATACAATACTATGGATATTACTGTTGTGTAATGTATTGCCATGTTAATCATAGCACGATTAAATTACTGCTTTAACACTTTCTTTGCTTTAGAGAATCTTCCTCCAACTCCCCTACTAGTCAGCCCTGTCTGGTACTTTCCAGTTCCCCTGCCCATCAGGTCTGCAATCACGGCCACCTGTTGGTACCATCCAAAAGCACACACCCTAAACCACTTGTTCTTCGTCCTTTCAACACAGTTCCCTGGCTCTTTCTACTCTCTTTGGCTTTTGATCTCAGGATTAATTTTTGACTCACTACCACTTACGCTTAGCCCTGCTACCACAACCAAAGGAAGACTCAGTTTTCTCCTTCATCTGAATCCAACTTTTCCTCCAGGTCAAAGACCTTCAACTGCCCTTATAAAACTGTCCACTTAGGTATGCACAAACTTATATCTGAGTTGCAGAGTATCTAGAATTTTTTTGTCCCTATGTTTATGTATATAAAGGTATTGTAATAACATCTTTACAATAAAAGAAGGACAGAAAAATTGCAACTTCCATTTTGGTAAAAGGGAAGCTAAACAATATAATCCACCTGGTCATCCTGCTTTCTGGAATCAAATCATCAGATTTCTACAGGCAGAGTCCGCACCAAGTTGCCTATGGCCCTCCCAACTGATGCCCACATTTTCTCAAACCCTTCTTGTACCCCACATTGCCGATAGTTTAGGATGCATTAAATGTTAGATCTGTCTTATGGTACCATCTTTAAGTGTGGATTTAGCATGCCACTCTCCTGATCTAAAAGATTCACTGACTTCAAATTTTCTAGAGAAGTGACTCTTACTTGGTGGGGCATACCACATTAGGAAAAGTGACAGAGTATAGGGGAGATATATGCTCCTAAAAGCAGTTTCAATATTATAATTCCAAACCATATTTGGAAAACTTTCAAAACTCACATATTGCTTCCATAATAGAACTTATAGAAGGGACAGCTTACTTAGTCATTCACGATGAACAACTGTTCATCATACACATACTAGGTAGCAGGCACTATTCTAGCTACCAGCAGGGAAAATCTTTACTGGCATGGGAAAAGAATGCAGACAAGCCGGAAAAGAGTCGTGCTGAAATGAAACATCCAAATTAAAATCTCAGGAAAGCGCCACAAAGTGGAAAACTGTACTTCTACTACATCAAGTCTCAACTCATTGTTTCTCAGCAGCCTCCATCCAAGCCATCTTCGAGGGCTGAATGGTGGTCCCCAAACGATATGTCCATGTTCTAAGTCCTGGAGGCTATGAATGGCGCCTCATTTACATAAAGGATCTTGAAGCTGTAACTAAGTTAAGGGCCTTGAGATGAGATCATCCTGGTTTATCCAGGTGGGACCTCAATGTACTAAGTGTCCTTATGAGAGACACACAGAGGAGAGACATACAGGGAAAAGAGGAGAAGGCCATATGATGACAGAAGCAGAGATTGAAGTGATGTATCCACAAGCCAAAGAACACCTGGAACCACCAGAAGCTGTTGGAGGCTAAGCAAGGTTCTCTGCTAGAGTCTGGAGAAGGAGCACGGCCCTGCGGGCACACCTTAATTATAGACCCTGGCCTCCAGAACTGGGAGAGTATCCACTTCTATGTTTTAAGCCATGAAGTTTGTGGCAATCTGTTACAGCAGCCACAGGAAGCTAATAAAACCATATACTGTAATTTGCAGTAAGTTTTCCTCACCCTATAGCAACAGAGAGTGTGCATAGTTGATATAGAATGAATTCTTAATGGACTCCAGACCAACTGCTTTATATAGTTTAAGGACTACCTCTGAGGTAGGAGAGAGGGAAAGGGCAAACTAAACTGATTCAAAGTTATTATTCTGCCCATACAACATTTGGAAGCTTACCCTAGGAAAGATACAGTACATTTTTCTTTTCTTATCTACCATGAGCTGTATCAAACAAGACAGGGAAAAAAAAAAACACACATCACAAAGAACCCTTGATTTTTTTCAAACACAATGTGCTTCATTTTCAAGGGAACTGGTCTCCAAATAATTCCAGAAACATACTTTAATTATATTTTACACAGGATATACACTGATTGGACCCTTGCTTTTTACTCTTTTCAGGTCAAAGACATCTCCCATTGATCTCTTCTCATTAGCTACTGATAAAATAAGTAGCTCATAAATGAATTTTCACTTGGCAAAAGTGGATTAGGAAATCCAACATTTATTCTGAAATAATTCAGAATTCTAATTTTATTACATAGTAATTATAAAATAAATCACAAACCAAGATATACTCAATGCTGCATGTAAAGAATTTTCACATTCAAATGAAAGAAATTTTAAATAAGAACTAATCAGAAAACGTAAAACAGCATAGAAAGTAATAAAACATTTATACAAAAATTAAAACACAGGGGATTGGCTCAAGATGGCGGAGTAGAAGGACGTGCGCTCTCTCCCTCTTGCAAGAGCACCGGAATCACAACTAACTGCTGAACAATCATCGACAGGAAGACACTGGAACTCACCAAAAAAGATACCCCACATCCAAAGACAAAGGGGGAGCCACAATGAGACGAGACCCGGACCTCTGGCCAGAGCCTGAGGAGCTCCGTCCTGAAAGGTTCAGTAAGAAGAACAAGGAGAGCATAAGTCCTTACACATACCTGCTTTTTGGAATTGGACCCCGAAACTGTTTTGGCATGAGGTTTGCTATCATGAACATGAAACTTGGTGTTGTCAGAGTCCTGCAGAACTTCTCCTTCAAACCTTGTAAAGAAACACAGATCCCCCTGAAATTAAGCACTCAAGGACTCATGAAACCGGAAAAACCCATTGTTCTAGAGGTTATGCTCAGAGATGAGACCATAAGTAGAGCCTGACTTTCCCTAAGGACTTGGGCTTTGTTCTTCAAGGAGCTGTGTCCTAGAATTTCAGAGAACTTGATTTACTTTGTGATAAAACCCAGAAATAAAGAAGGGCTTCACCTACTGCACTTGCAAAAAAAAAAAAAAAAATTAAAACACAGAAAAAAACAGACAAAAAGTTCTTATCAGTTATGTTTCTGTACACTTGATCTTAGCTACGTAAACATAGCTTGGGCAGTTAATTAAGCATTGAGAAAAGATAGATGAGGAGTGAAGGAAAGGGAAATAAATAAAACTCTAAGTGAGAATTTTCTGACAAATGTGCCTTCCCAGTTAATTTTCACAACCAGAGCTAAGCCACATCTGCATCGTTTGCACTTCCTTTCATTACCCAGGCACAAATCACTTGCTCATTTATCATTCCTGTAACACATGTATTATTGAAGTGCGATGATTCATCACTTTTCATTGATCAAATAACATCCAGAATTACCTTCCAAATGCTTTGCATGTAGAGGTGACCAAATAACTAAAAATCTGTGACGCTTCCTTTTAATAACACCTCCATGAAAAGATTTAGTAAACCTGATTTCTTATCATTTCTCCCATTAGCATGGGGACCGTGCTCTCTTGCTGGCTCCATGGGCCTGAGTGCCTCTCTCCCTCCACGCCTGGTTCATCCCACATGCTTTCATGTGCAAATGGACAAAAACTGCTGTCAACTGAGAACATTTGGGAGCCATTCCCCTCGCCTTTCCTTAAGTAAAATATAAAAAGCACTAGGAGCAAATAGATGTGACTATTACGTAAGAAGACTCTTTAATATGTTGCTTGAGTAGTCAGTCCCGAGGAAAACACCATCTATAAATGAGCAGATCAAGACTTTGTAAATAAATCAGAACTCAGACCACCATGCTTCCAGAAAGTGGATGCTTTCAGGGGTGTGGGTTGCATGTATTGAGTGGAAAGAAATATGGTCTCCACGTGAGTCATTTTTGCCACTTTCTCAGAGCCTACCCATGTGTCAATTGCAGATATTCAGAAATTGTTTCCTGATTGCAGTGGACACGTGGACTCTCCTTTTCCAAGTTGCAGAGTCTCATTTGGAGATGTTGGCAAACCGAGGATTTAGGCCCCCTGCTGCGTTAGCCCTATTGGAAGTTAGCAGGACCTCTATGGCGCAGCAATCACACATCGAAATCTCATTCTGATCAAACTGCTGAAGGCAGCTGTCCCTGGCATCTCCCTCAACAGGTAGGTAGAGCTAAAGGCATGAGCTGAATTCAATGAGAATATGAACAGCTGTGAAAGGACATGATCTCTTCTAAATTGAATCTGAAAAATCCCTTCACACACAGATTCTCTCTCTCTCCTCTCCTTTCCTCCTTCCTTCTCCCTGTTTCGCTGGCAGGCAGAAGAGGGGAAAACACTGACTATGTGCTAGGTAAGCTCTGTGCTAGATGCTTTATCTCACGTAATTCAACTATATGAACGACACTGCCCTTGGAGAAACCTGAGCTCAGCATGATGCCAGCTCACAGCTCAGGGGTGTAAACTGAACACATAATCAAGAGCCCACACCCACCCACATCCATCGTCTTTCTCCTGCATTGTGATACCTCCAGCAAAGGGGCTCGATAAAATTGGTCAACGGCAAGCCTTACAGCTCAGCCTGTAGGTAAGCAGACTACATGGGAAAGTATTTTTAAACTAAAAACTTAGTGGATATATGTCAGAAAATAGTATTACATTTACCCCTGAGCATCATTCTAGGAAAGAGCAGACTTGAGTACAGATATGCAGAGAAGGCAGTAAATACTGAAAGGAGTTTGTCTTGGCCACAGACAAGAATAAAATCGGAACAAGAATAAAATCGGGATGTCACAAACGTATGGACACCAAGCGGGGAAAGTGGCGGGGGGTGGTGGTGGTGGGATGAATTGGGAGATTGGGATTGACATGTATACACTAATATGTATAAAATGGATAACTAGTAAGAACCTGCTGTATAAAAAAATAAAATAAAATTCAAAAAAACAAAAATCAGGATGTCAAATCAAGAAGAAAGGAAGTTAGAGTACCATCTAGAACCCAGGAAAGATTAAGACAAAGATAAACATAGTCACCAAGTCAGACGCAAATACAGCTGATAACTCCATGGGAATTAACAGTTTCTATTAATATAGTTGTCTCTCAGTATCCTCCCATATACTTTAAGTTATTTCTAGATTATTTATAATACCTAATACAATGTAAATGCCGTGTAAATAGTTGTAAACACAATGTAAATGCTATGTTAATAGTTGCCAGCACGTGGCAAATTCCATTTTGCTTTTTGGAACTTTCTGGAATTTTTCTTTTCCAGATATTTTTGATCCACAGTGGGTCAAATCTGCAGATGTGGAACCCACAGGTACTGAGGGCTGACTGTAATTTTCTGCAGTGAATCCCAGTGTGACCGTGCTTGCATAGTGTTTTTATTCTTAAAGGTCCAGGACAATTTTAAGCCTAAATCCTAATTCTAGAGTCTATGTACCTCAGGAGGCAAAGAGATGCTGTACTCTTTCCAGGTACCTCTAAGTCATCCTTCTAAAGTTTTTGAAAATTCCCTTGTAACTGAAGAGGCTACCAAGTCCAAGCTTTAGTATGCCTTCATTAAATACCATCCTCACATCCTTGTATTCCATAAATTTAACAGGAATACATCTATCCAAGGGCTTGCCAGAAATACTTCAATTTGTGCAGAATGAGTATTTGCATTTTCAACAGTGTTTTCCTTTAACGACTAATACAATTATGAAACTATATCCTTAAATGAAAAATAAAGGACGTCACCACAACGAAAATGACATTTAAGATTCTTAGCATTTACTCGGTATATTGTCTCAGACACTTCAGGTGTCTCTCACATAACTAACAAAATAAGCCAAATGAACACACAACAGTCACGATGCTGTAGTTATTTCAAATCACATATGTTCCGTAATTTATCTTAATATATTTTAGCAAATATATATATTTTGCTATCTATCTATATAAAATATATAGAGATGCACTCACATACGTATTGTGTGTGTGTGTGTGTGTGTGTGTGTGATATAAAGCAAATATAGCCAAATAGTAACCATAATAAATCTAGAGGATGGGTGTCTGGTTGTTTACTATTCTCTCTACTTTTGTGTATGTTTGAAATTTTTCACGGACAAACATCACAGGAATATGTATTCAAGTACCTAGGCCTGTGGTTCCCATTTCATTCGGGATTCCCACCACCTCACTGGCAGCTGGATGCGTAATAACTGTTTCATTCATTCAGGCAGTGGGCTTTTGCCATTACTCGAGGTATCTAACGCTTCTCATTAGGGAAAAGCACTTAAAGATACTTGTCTAATTGTGTTCAGACAACATAAATGACCCACCTTTATCCAAGTTGAACTCCCAGTAGCTATCAATCAATGTATGTTGATACTAGGCTCTGACTAATTGATACTAAAGAGAATCTAACACCTCTGATCCGATAAGTACTGAAGTAGTGCTGATGAAGGCAAAGAAAGATTTTCCACAAAGTCTTTTGGAGACAAAAGCTCCAGCATTAAAGAAGCATCAGATATGCAAAACAAAACCCCTAACACCTCAGTAAGGTGCAAATGTACGAGCAAGCTAATGGACCATGCTGGGGGTAAGGATGGCCTCACAGCACAGCTGCATTACTCTGTACCTGCCCTCTCTAGCTCCATCTAACTTGGTAGATGATAAATCCTTTGGATTTGGCTACTTTGTGTAAGAGAAGTTGGTCAAAATCTTGGTAAGGGAAAAGAGCATTAGGAATTTATCAGTATATTCTCTCTCCACAATCTCCACTCTTATGCTCCTAAACATGTTTGTTACAGAAGAATTTACTATTATGAGTAACTTTAAGAATTTATGAAGTAAACATGGGTTAGAGAGAGAGAGTTCATAAGCAAACCTGTTAAAGTATTTTAAACGCTGTTTATATGTATAATAATAAAAACAACAAAATCAGGAAGAAAAAATGATGACAGCACATAAATTAAAAAACATCAATGCCTTTTTACATATCTTAAATTTGTAAAAAGTGGTACTAAACAACGTATTTCCTTGGTCTATTCTAGCTCACTAAAAAACTTGAGAATACTCTTCGCCACAGTGACGGTCACATTATTTGTTTGCTTTGATGCAATACTATCCATGTGCATAGGCACATAAAATCTGTTTGGTCCTCCAGACTATTTTTAAATTTTATTTTTGGTTTTGTTTTACTAGTCAAATTGTGATTTCTGTATGCTAGACCCCAAACTCTCACAAAATGTGGAAGTGATGTCAATTTGACTTTGAGAGTGTTAAATTAATTAAACGAAGAGGCCATTAGACTGAGGTGGTTCTAATATCCTAGGAGTCTGCCTACACACCCAAACCTAAGCCTGAAATGCCTCAAAGTCAAGAAATCAAAACCCGAGGACAAGTAATCACAGACAACCAAGTAAACCTTCCCAAATAAGGCAACCACTTAAGGCAAACCAATCAAACAGTGTCCTTGCTTTGCTTCTCCATCTTCTCTATAAAAATCTTTTCATGAGCTCTGGTCCGTGGAGCCCTCTGAACGGCTTCCAATTTAGTGCTGCTTCATTCAAATCAAGTTTTGCTCAAATAAACTCTTAAAATATTTAATATGCCTCAGTTTATCTTTTAACAGGAGGAATAACTGAACTCTCATTCATGAAGGCCTTGATCCCAGTGGCATACCTGCCTGACTAGTGGGAAATCTGGTATAAAACTTCCAGATTCTCACCATTATAATCTGCCCATTCAACTGAATTGTGAAATTAAAATAACTTTGTTAGCAAAAAGCCTAGGAATATATAATTAGCTTAAAAATAAAAGCTCATTTTAATATCTTGTCTGTTTTTTAATTTCTTTCCTGTCAATCTCAAACATAAGTTACTAGGTAGGATTCTTATGTTTCTTAATCTCTACTGAATAATTTTTTTTCGCATCCCACACTAGATACCAAGGACTTTAGTCTCCCTCCCTCTCTCTCTCTTATCTCACAGATTATTTCTGAAAGCATCTAAAGTGAAAAATGACCCAAAAGACAGATTTCTGTCTTTGGAATTTCACATCAAGTAAGGAAGTAAGGTTTTGTTTTCCCCCAGATAGTTCAGGCCCCACTCCCAACCAACTCCCTCCACCACAACTTATTTCTGGAATCCTATTTCTGTAAGAACTGGAAAATAATATAAGCCCTGATGACTCAGCTTCTCGGGGCACTGCTGAAGCAGTGGTGTGGAGAGGCTGCGCAGGCTGGAAGACCCAAGCTTTGCTGGGCATCTCTCCCCATTTGAGCCTCTCGCTGGCATTCTGTTTCTCAGGGCATCTTCCCCACTGGCAGCAGCAAGGGAAAATCACATGAAATTAAATATCATTTTATATGAAATATGACTTAGGTCCTTAAACTGGTCTGGATTTGCAGGGACACAAGCCATTATCCTTGGGCCAGAGACACTAATAATAAAGGCACTATTTGATAAAGTAAACATTCACAGAGAAAGAAACCATGAAAAATCAGTAGTGAAATTAGTCACTGTTCCTATACTGTCTTTCTGAGAAATGAGATGCATTTAAAATAGAGCCCTACACTTTAAGATGGGAACCGCGATTAATGACAATGCCTCACCTTATCCAGCAAGAGGAAGAACTGCACGTCAAAACAGACACAAGGTATCTTAAAATTGTAGATGGAGTGGGGAATGTATTTTCTATCTTTCAAAAAAAGGAAGCAGGCAAATAATTGCTGCCTCCTTCCAAAGGGTTAAGCGTTTCTGATTAGCTTTGGGTCATGCATCACATTCTGAGTGCCTAAGCTTAAGGACACACTTCATTGAACCCCATCTAGCAAGCTTCATGCTTATGAAGGTGTTCCTCTTCATTGCTTCTCATCTGGGCTACAAAACGATTGGGCTGGAGACTGACATTGATTAAGTGCAAGAGAACCATGTTTTACTGTGACAGCTGCTAGGCTTCTGTCAACAAATCAATGTATTTTTTTTTCCTTTTCACCTTAACTCTCCCGTTAGCATCCTGCCGTTACCAGAGATGAAAAACATCTCTATATAACTGTCTGCTGACGGACCACTTTCTGATTTGCCAATCACATATAATGTTTTTATGATGGAAAAGGCTAACCCTTCATTCTAAGCAGCTTTTGGTGCACAAACAGTGCAATTTGCTGGAATCCTCTGGGGTGTGGCTGCTGCTCCTATAACTTAGAATCAAAAGAGACAGACATATTTTACAGAAAAATGTCACTTTACTCTCTGGATTTGATCAGTAAGGGTACAAATGCACCCTGTCCCTGAACTTGGGGAGTGTTTCAGCAATGGTTCCACCCACTGATCTCCTGCTATCTAGATAAGACAGTCACCCTTAATAGCTTTTTGTGCACAGAATATCCTTGGTTATTTATAATAGAGTGAGGCTGTTAAAAGCTGTACATCACACTCTGCACCAGAAACAGGAGGTGTGGTTAGGAGACAGCAGATACAGAGATCTCTAAAGCAACACGGGGTCAAAATAGAACTTTTATAGACATTTTGCTTAAAACAGCAGACTTGCCTCCTGCCTTCTATCTCCAACTGTGTGTGGCTTGAAATTGAGCCCTGAACTCGCTTGGCTGGAAACATATAGGACAGACCCATATGGAATGAGTAAATTACTGCGTAGTAATTAGAGCTTTCTGGGACTATTTAATGAAAGGTGTATTTTCATATGCTTTTTGTCTGTGATTCTATTTCATAACCAAATGCTAAGTAACCTTAAACCAAGCTTTTCACCGTGTCAATCTTGGACAACATGGTTTATTTTGCCCAGTCAATCTCTCCTCTTTTTTTAACCCAGGAAAGAAGAAATAGAGCTAATATGGGAGAGTAATGGGGCCAAAGGTGAAAAGAGGAAAGGGTAAAATAAACTAATTCTGTCACAAGGAAAATAGGCATTGGGAGAGGATACCAGGAGGGTTCCTGCTAAACAGCTCCTTGGTGTTCTCTGGCCCCAGTCTCCATACCTCCAGAGGTGCTTTTCAATCACTGAGGAGCTGGCTACCTCTTGCACAGAATAGCTTTGTGATTGCTGTAGAGGGTAATTGGAATTTTGAAAAGTTTCAAAGTTCATAGCAACATTTAGAAACAAAGTGTTAAAAACAGTAAGTACACCTGGTTTTATTCTAAATGACCAAAATAGAAAATAAATTAGATTTAGGATAATAACCCAAATTAAAAGAGAGTGTTTTTGACTTCATGCCCATACTAAAAGGGTCTTATTACTATAATGCAATTCATCCTGGCTCCCAGAATATTTCTTCACATTCAACCACATTCTACTCAAATTTCTTGTATGACTGTTAAGAACCTAAAAGTTTGAACAATACTGTTGCATCTGTTATGAGACAGCCATATAGAAAAATGTATTAGCAAAACAGTTAAAAACATATTTATAAGTGTTGCATACGCTCACTTTTTAGGGACAAAATTTACTTTTGCTTTTCCCTCGTCTCTCTTACCTTATCGTTAAGAAAACTTTTCACTCCAAAAGAAGTAAAAATTAAATTAGAGCAAACAAACTAGGGAATGATAATGATATTTGCCCCCAGACCATTTATGAGGGAAAGGGATTCCTTCTATTACCAGAAAGTTGACAGCCGTTGCTTTGTTTTGTTTTGTTTTTTAAGCTCTGGAAATTTTTCTTTCTCTTCATCCCACACTTTTTAAAAAGTTTCTCCACTCTCGTCTATGAAAGAAGACTTTTAGGCCTTTAGGTTTCCATCACATATGAGAATTAAGGAAAACTTATTTAAAAAGCATGCCTCTCTCAATTATTCTAACATATTATTGCAGAGGGAAGCATCTAATCATGAAGTTCTCAAGACCCAGCTTTATCCCATGTCCAAGACCACATACTTGGTCTAAAAGGAAAGGACTTGAACATATTTTCACCAAACCCAGGCTGAAGGCTTTAATTTAAAGTATTGTCTCATCTGAGATGGTTCAAGGCTTTACTAACTATTGTTTCTAATAACATAAGGAATGACATATATACAAGGTCATTTGAGAATCCAAGAAAGAGCCTGAAGTCCATTGCCAGATATACACCGTTTAGGTGGATAAACAGGTACATTTGATACATTGTGTCTTAGACTGTTCTCTGGAAACAAATACTGAGAGGGAGAATTGCAAGCAGAAGGTTATGCAGAGAAGTACTCTTGAGAGTTACAATTGTAAAAAAGGCTAGGATAGCGGAACTGGGCAGTGGGAGAAGCTGACCTGCAATGCAGCTGTAGCTGGGGCATCCACCCATCCTGGGGAGCTCCAAGGATGGAATGGCTCCTAAGAGTTGTGTCAAATGAGTTGAGAGTTCTAGCCTTTATCCCCATAGCAGTGAATTTTCTGCCTTGGGCAGCTCCCTGTGAGGGCCCATATCCCTGGGTGAGCCAGTACCTACAGCCAAGGGCAATGCCCAGTAAGGGAGGCGGCTGTGAGCTGTTAGCAGCAAAAATTCCAAGGAACTAGACAATGAGGGCATCAGCCAGAATAGGGGACCTGGGCAAAGCCATGCAGTATCCACGGCAGAAATACACTGTTTATGATACAGACTATTCTGCCTCAGTGTAAAAATTCAGTATTTTATTTACAGTGGCTCATTTTCACAGGGAAAATGTGCTCGAGCTTTGGTGTTTTGTTTTGTTGTTGTGTATGTGTGTGTGCATCAGTCCTTGTTTACATCTAATTTAAAACTAATTCCTCTTGGAACCACGAGTCAAAACTTAGAAAAGATCTGGCTTAATATACTTATTTTACTAATAAAGGAACTTTTTTTTTCCATGTCAAAAGGCTGCTTAGTGGGCTTCCCTGGTGGCGCAGTGGTTGAGAGTCCGCCTGCCGATGCAGGGGATATGGGTTCGTGCCCCGGTCCACGAAGATCCCACATGCTGCAGAGCGGCTGGGCCCGTGAGCCGTGGCCGCTGAGCCTGCACGTCTGGAGCCTGTACTCCACAACGAGAGGCCACAGCAGTGAGAGGCCCGCGTACCACCAAAAAAAAAAAAAAAAAAAAAAAAGGCTGCTTAGTGACAGAGATATATCAAGAAGGGGTTCCAATCAATTTCCTTTCAGATCACCATTCTGCTTCATTAACTTAAAAATTTTTGTGTATTATATTTTTATTGTATTGGAAACATTGTGGAGATACAAAAGAAAACCCATGTAGCTTATCATCTTGAGATCATCTGTACTAAAATATGCTCCACTGTTACTGAAAATGTTATTCTAAGAATTAGCCTTGACAATATTTGTATTAGTTGTTTTATGAGAATCTAATGTGAAACCCCAACCTCTTCTGACCAGTAGAAATGTGTCAATCTTCCCATATTTTAATTAGGAAGCTACGGGGAGGAAGACTTTTCCCTTCTTCCCTTCTAGGTTCTTGGGATGGCCTAATAATTAAATTGGCATAAACCAGATTAACAGGAGAAGAAAAACAAATGTAATTTTGTACATATGGAAGTTCCATAAAAACATAAGTCTCTCTCCAACAGTCAGGCTACTGAGGTTTAGATGCCCGCCTGAGTGAAGGAGAAGTGAGTAGGAGTCTGGGACTTCAAAGGGGAGAAAGACAATTCACAGGAGGATGATAAGATCAAATGTTTGATAAACAAATGTTTACCATGTGAAGAATTCTTTCTGATGTAAAAAAAAAAAAAAAGTTATCTTCGGTAATACTCTCTTCCTGGTATAGGCTCCCTATCCAAATTCTTTTAGGCAGTTAAGGGGGAGGTAAAAAGCTCTTTATGAGTTTGTTGGACCTTGATTGTCTTTAGCTCAAAATAATCCACATGCCAAAGTGGCATGTTCTGAGGCAGCCTGCCTTGAACCCCATCAAAGCCAATTTCAGTCATGTCCTCCTTCTTAACTATCACCTGACACGCTCTCAAATTACCATGCCCCAGGAGTGATAAGGCTGTGCTTCTTCAGAATTACTTATACCCTACTCTCCTCATTCTTTGAGCCTTCCTGTTACTACTTAATATACTGCAGGCTGATATTTCTCTTTGCATACCAAATTATGTGTCCTACTACCATAAACTGCTCTTTTTAAAGATAATTCCTGTCAACATTACATGGGTCTTCCTATTCCGTCATCCCCACTGGAGATAACTGAAGAGATCTAATCACAGGGGGTAGAATCTACAGCTGTCAGCCCTAGGGAAGGTGACTGAAAGAGCAGTGCATCCTACCCAGGCAGCACAGCAAGCTTCGGCCACCGAGGCTGCTCCTGTCCATATGGTGTTTCCTGAGTCTACTTTTCTCTCTCAACTTGGTTTTTATGATTTATGACAAACATGCTAATGACAATGATATTGATGGTAATCATATCTATCAAGCACTGACTGTATCAAATATTTGTATAAACACCACCTCGTTTATCTTTTGGTCTACAAAAAGTAGCGTAATATATTTCATAATTGTTGCTGCAAACGTGGCCAACTACAAATCATATTTTTTTGCATGATTCCAGCCTCCAGAACACAACTGTCTATCCATAATAGTCCCCTGCCTGATGCTTCTGTGGAATCTTCAAAAGATATTGCCATGTTCCTGCTGGAAGTCTTATACCAACATTCATTATCTTACAATTGTTCCACGTTTTAAAAAATTTTCTTAATGTATAAAATTTGGTAGAACCTGTCTTCCTCTTTATAGCACATAAAAATAGTAATAAAAATGGAGCCAAAATTCAGCATAAAACACTCTTTATACAAATCCATCTCTTCCCCCCCCACAACCCCCCTCCCCCCAATTCACCCTGAAGGTACCCATTATAGAACCCCCATGTAAAACAGGATCCTAATGGCACTCTGTCCTTAAAGCCTACATCAGCACAACCTGGCATAAAAAGTCAGACACAAATCTAACCCCAAAGCATTGATGAGTAACGCATCTTTGATGCTTGTTTGTTTTGATGAAGAGATAAGAGTAAAATTCCCTTTAATCATCTCTAGCTTATCCTCAAGTTTCCATTCCTTCAGTGGCTGCCACATCTTTCCCCTATTTTCATCAAAACATTTCTTTTCATAGTTGCTCATAAGAAAAGTGATTCTTTATCTTCTTTCACTCTAACCTTTCCGAACTGTCCCTATATCTTCTCACTTTATAGAATCGCTTCACATAATAAAACCAACCTAGTAGTTTCTGGAAGAAAAGGAAAAGAAAAACAACTAGCATATTCAGTAAATAACATTTTGCTCCACATGGGAATAGGACTGAAGGAAGGGGTTGGTGATGGAGGAGGTGTGGAGGGGTGTGGAGGGGGTGCTAGGGGAGCTGTGTTGACTCCTCCAAATCAACTTGGTAAACTTTTCTTTAATTTGAATGCTGCCTAGCTCCCATAACTCTCTTTAATTTTGGCCTTATATCAACAACTTCCTGTTGAAAAGCTCTCCCTGGATATCCTACTGGAATCTCAAATTTATTACATTATTAAAAGTAATTCATTATGGGCCCTGGGACATTTGCTTCTCTGCAAACTGTTTGATTAATCTCATCATCAAATTGCCCAAGATTCAAACTGTAGAGTCCTCTCGCCTCCCACATCCAAGTGATTCTAACTGAAAGCATTGTAAACTCTTTCTCATGAACATATCCATCATTAAAGCCTTGGCTTAATCCCTTGTCATATCTTACCCACATTTTTACAATAGCTTCTTCAATAATTTCAGTTTCCTGCCATCAGAAATTGCTACCCCCTTCCCTCCTTCCTTTCTCTATGATTAAGAATTTTTATTTTTTACTTTTTATAATGGAGATTTTGAAACCTATAGGAAAGTAATGGAAATAATAAACGCATGTATCCATCAACCAGTTTTAACAGTTCACAATTCACAACCAACTTATTTTCATCTACATCCCATCCCTGATTATATTAAAGCAAACTCCAGGCATCATATCATTTCAACTCTGAAGTGTATAAGAAGCTCTTTCCTTTTTTAGAAACCGAATTACAAAACATTATCATGCTTAAAAATTAACTATAGGGCTTCCCTGGTGGCGCAGTGGTTGAGAGTCCGCCTGCCGATGCAGGGGACACGGGTTCGTGCCCCAGTCTGGGAAGATCCCACATGCCGCGGAGCGGCTGGGCCCGTGGCCGTGAGCCATGGCCGCTGAGCCTGCACGTCCGGAGCCTGTGCTCCGCAACGGGAGAGGCCACAGCAGTGAGAAGCCCGCGTACCGCAAAAAAAAAAAAAAAAAAAAATTAACTATAATTTTTTAGTAGCAACAAGTCAAGCAATAATCATGAAGTCCCTCCTTGTCTTACACATTTTTATTTTACAGTTTCAATCAAAGTCTAGATAGGAACCATAAATTGCAACTTGTTCTTTATCTTTCAAGTCTCTCTTACTCTATGGATGTCCACTCCTTTTTTCTTTCTTTCATCGTTGTTGTGGAAAGTGTAGAACAAAGAAAAACAAAGAATGCTGTGCACCATCCTGTTCCACAAGGACTAAATCATCAGCCCCTGCAGTCGCTGATCAACAGTGCACTCTGAGAGGAACTTAGGATGAAAAACAGGATAAGGCATCTGTGCTTTGCACAAAAGACATATATCTCAGGAAGAATTTTAATGAACGCTGATTCTTCCATCCCCCCATACGTAGAAAAGCACTAAAATCATTAACTTGAATTATCTGTTCTTTGTGAACAGCAGTAGTCTTTTACCAAGATGTATGCTTGACTGCACATTTTTCCTAGCCAAAAGTCATATATAAACTGGCCTGTCCCGTACCCCTTTGCAGCAGTTCCCTCAGACCTACTGAAAGGCTACCTCCTGGGCTATAGTCCTCAGTAAGGTCCCCAAATAAAACTTAAGCTGCCAGCTCTTAACTTGTGCATTTTTCTCTCAGTTGACAGTACTTGGTGAAGAAAATGTACTGTTTGTTCTGAGTTTTTCTGAATTGCACTTCCATGATACTGCTTATCATGTTTGTTTGTTTGCTATGTATTACCTATAAATTGGTGATCAGATATAGAGGTTTGATCTGTTTTAGATTTAATATTTCAGGCAAGGAAATTTCATAGGTTACCTAATATGCTTACATAAGAATGGCTTATCTCTTTTTTATGTTACCTAGATCTATTAATGCATGAGGTATCACAAGCAAAATCGTGATATTTTATCATTTCTTCTTAATTTATTAGGTTGAAATTGTCTATAAAGAAGAAATTTTCCTCATTAATTATTTGGTTACCTTAAACTGTAGTTTTCAGCTTCGTACTGAAAATGCCTCACAATCCAGCTCTGACCTACCTTGTCAGCTTCAACCCCTCCTTCCTCACCACATATACATTTTCCCCAGGAGTGTGATGGTTTATAAGAACTGTGTTGCAAGATCTTTTCTTGACATCCCCAGCATTTAGCAACTGCTGGCATATATTAGCCAATTAAGAAATGTCTGCTGAATGGGAGAGTGAATGAGAATTTCCTATATAAGTAACTGATCGTGTAATACTTGTATTTATGCATGATTTCAAACACATTCAGACTTTCCGATGCTCATACTTAAGGTCAGAAAGAATTCTTTTCAATGTGAATACAGTAATGCACTGACAAGTCATATTAACTTCTAATACAACATTAGCAGTGAATTAAATGAGGACAACCTAAATTATAAGATTCAAGTGATAAATGTTATTCTAGACTAGATTTGGCACCATGCACTCTTAGCAATATGAAGTCACCAGTTCTCAAGGATTTTATTTCCTATCACCTGCAGTAACCAAACCATCACTCCAAGCAGAGTGAGGTAACATTAGCATTTCAAAGACAACACTAAGCAAACGTTCTTCAAATACAATGAGAAGATTTCATTCTGAGGAATAGCGTTATTCTCAAAACATTCTCCCCTTGCCTTAGATGATACCATACCCATAGGTTTTCCTCCTACAAATACCACATTCATTCTGTGTCTGCCTGCTCATCTTTTCTAAGTGATCTTTAGATAAGAGAGTTCCTCAATGTTTAGAACTAAACTTGCTTTATTTCTATATTTACTCTTAGGCAATGCCATCTATCAATCAACTTCTTCTTTCTCACCCACATCTTTCCTTTGGGTTTTAGACAGTAACTGTCACCATCTCTGCTTGGAAGTTTCATAGGCAGCTCACACTGGACGTCAGCTTCCTCCTGCCACCTGGTCCTCTTCCACTTCTGAGAATCTCAGAGAAGGGCACCACCACATGTAATTACATAAACTAAGGCTCTGGCCATGCCTTCTCCCTCTTCTCTCCCCTCACATCCAATCAAGAACCAGGGTTTTTTTCTGTTTCATATACTAAATACTCCTTGAATGTTCAGGGGAGCAAAACTGGCCACCCCAAAAGGTTTTCTTGGCGTGTGAATTTTTTCAAATGGAAAACAATGGAGGCCCAAAAGACTCAGAAAGAAACTTTGACCTACCCCGCTAACTGCCTAAAAGAATTTAGATAAAGTGCCTGTTCCCAGAACAGAGCTATCATGAGAGTTATCTGCAAAGAATATAGGCGAGGTGTGGTGGAGGAAACTGGGGCAGGGCCTACAAATCAGAGCCCACTCTGTGTCCCATGGTCTCTGCATGGCCCAGCACACATCTGTTTACCAAACATTCACTCTTCTATCTCCATGTCAACTGCTTCCCTCCCATTTAAAGTCCCAAACCACTACCTGAAACATCCTCTTTTGTCTTTAGCTGAAGATGGTATTGAAGGTAAGACTTTCAGGCATTTTAGTGAGCTACCCAGTTTCCCTGGGTCTCTCCCACGTATACATGTTATTAAACTTTGTTTTGATTTTCTCCTGTTAATCTGTCTTATGTCAATTTCATTATTAGACCAGCCAGAAGAACCTAGAAGGGTAGAGGAAAATGTCTTCCTCCTCGATAAATGAAACCACTTTTCTCACTTTCCCCATTTATCATGCTGGTCCAGGTCATTAGGGAATTTTTCCTGCATTATGGTTAGTCTCTGCCAATGGCCTCCCTGCATATAATCTTGCCCTGACTCAATCTAGAATAATCTTTAAAAAATTCTTTCACTCCCTTGTTTAAATTCTTTCGGAGACTTTCCTATTCTCTGGGGATAAAGAAAACAAATCCCTGACATTTCTTAAAGGCTCTGCATGATCTGGATACGGTCCTTTCCACTTCACTCTAGCCACATTTGGCTTAATTTATTAGGCATATTGTATTTGTTAAGGAAGGGAGAAGTCTTTCCCACGTAGGCTCTTCTCTCAGTCTGAGATACATGGCCAGACACTTCTATTTCACTGAATTTACCATCAGGCCGTGGCTCAAACACTGTCTTTAATAAACATTCCATGACACACACACACCACACTCCCTGCCATCACCACCAAGACTAGGTTAGGATCCCTCATTATAAATAACTTATCCAACCCTATACCTCTTTATAGCACTACTACAGCTACAACTAAATAATTAATTGGTTTAAGTAGATAGGGTGTTTTTTAAAAAGTATTAGTTTCCCGAACTAAAGCATGAACTTATAAAAGCCAGGGGGCTAGAGCTTTGTCAGTCTTAGTCTCTGACCTCTAAAGTATTAACACAGTTCCTGATACATAGTCCAGTATACAATAAATAAATATTTGCCAAATGAAGAAAGGAACCAATCATTCAATCAATCAAAAAGGAACCAATCATTCAATCAATCAAAAAGGCACAAGAGACTTTCACTTTGTAATTTGCCTCCTAGGTTTTCAGGAATTTTCATGTCTGGGCCAAAGTGAAATCTGCTAAGGTACGAGGTATACACGCTCATCTTTGTAAATGATAGATGTATAGTACCTGCATACTTGATTTTGTCCAATACAGTTCTATTGAACTATCATTTATAAAGCATCCTCTATTAAGCTGCAGTTTATTCGTTCAATATACTTTTACTGAGTGTCAATTATGAATGCCCCTCTAAAGTTCTCAATGACTATTCGAGATTATTTATCCCTCCAGTGCCTACTGGCATGGTATCTGCCACACAGAGGTTGCTAATACATTTTTAATTTTCTGATTATTTTTAGAAGTAATGAAGTTATTGTAGGAAATACGGGTAGGTAAGACTGGGCAGATTTGTGCCCAAGCCATCCTTGACTCACAGCATGGAAAAGGAGTCTCCATTCTATAATTTAGTTGCCACAACGTCCGCATGTTTTATTGCAGTGAAATTGTACTGATGGACAATCAAGATCAAGGTACTTGACTATGGATTTTACAAAGTGGCTTAAAATGGAGCCTAATACTGTCCTTCACAGAAGATTGCTGTGCAATATTCAACAGATCTTTGGAGGAACATTTTCATGGAGTCATTTGTAGATCTATGACTACGGTCTTTTTTTTTTTTTTCTTGCGGTACGCGGGCCTGTCACTGTCGTGGCCTCTCCCATTGTGGAGCACAGGCTCCAGACGCGCAGGGTCAGCGGCCATGGCTCACGGGCCCAGCCTCTCCGTGGCATGTGGGATCTTCCCGGACCGGGGCACGAACCCGCGTCCCCTGCATCGGCAGGCGGACTCTCAACCACTGCGCCACCAGGGAAGCCCAAATCTAGGGTCTTTGATAAAGAAATTCCAGAAATTAGGGAATCTCACAAATTTAGAGAAAATTCTGATTCTCTGTAGCACATTTTAGCTTTCTTGGTACAGCTATTATGAAATAGTCTTGGTTCATGTACTTTACACAGGACTTAAGGTTTGCTAGTATCCCTTAAGTTCAAATTTGGCGTTAATGATTTTTTAAAAATCTCCTACTGTAATTGTGGTTTTATTCTGATTTTCCTCCTATTTCCATCAGATTTTGCTTTGTATATTTAAAGGCTATGATATTAGATGCATATAAATTTAGCCTTATTATTTCTTCCTGCTGAATTCACCCAATACTATGAAATGCCTGTTTTTATCTTTAACGTTACCTCTTCCCTTAGAGTTTTCTTTAACTAATATAACTTCACTGTATCTCTTTCAGGGGTGATCTTTTTAGTATCCTTTTGCTTTCAAATTTTATGCTTCCTTGTCTTTACAGTGAGTCCTTGCAAGCAGCACACAGTTGGATTTTGTTGTTTAATCCAATCTAACAATATTTATCTTTTAATTGTAATATTTAATCTATTTACATTTACCATAATTACTAATATATATGCATTTATACCTTCAATTGTACTATTTGGTTTTTTCCACCCATCTGCATGCTTTTCTTTGTTTTTTTATTTGTCATCATTCATTTGTTTTTTTTAATTTTATTGAAATATAGTTGATTTACAATGTTGTCTTTATCTTTGTTTTTTATGGTTCTCTGTTTCTCCTTTCTTGCCTTTTTTTTTTGAGTAATCAATCTTTTTATAATTACATTTTCCCTTGTATTAGCTTTTTATTTATACTGTCTTTAATTCATATTTGATCACTTACCTTGGTGATTAAAACTTACAGTCCAGTTTTATTAGCGTCTACCAAATTTAAGCTTTTCACATTTCCAGACAGTGAAGGAACTTAGAACCCTTTAACTCCACTTATCTTCCTTCCTCTTTCTGTATTCTTCTTATCATATATTATAATTCTACATATATTTTAAAACCTACAACATATTATTATTGCCTTAAGAAGTTCATATTTATTTAGGTTACACAAATGTAACCTCCCTGGCACTTTTCAGTCATTCCAGCATTTCATCGATTCAGTCTGATAATATTCCAACATTTTATTATGAAAATATTCAAATATATAGAAAAGTTAAAGAATTTTACAGTGCATGCGCATATACCTACCACCTAGATTCTACAATTAACATTTACTCAACTTGTTTCATCACATATTTATCTAAATTTCCACCCCTCAAACTATCTATGCATGTTATTATTTGATGTATGTGTAAGTAAGTTGCAGCCCTCACTATGCTGCTTGCTAAATATAATACCTCAGGGTGAACACCAACTACTAGAGTTCCATATTTATTCACAGTTATTTTATTTTGATGTAAAATATATCTGCAAAGAAATGTACAAATCTTAGGAGCGTCATTCAATTGAGATTTGCTGGATGTCTAGTAGTATCTCATTGTGATGTTGAGCAGTTTTTCATGTGCTAATTTGTGTACCTTCTTTTGTAAAGTATCTGTTCAAACATTTTGCACACTTTTAACTAGATTGTTTACCTTTTTATCATTGAGTTGTAGAAGTTCTTTTTATATCCTGGGTACCAGTCCTTCGTTCATATATTTGTGTCATAAATATTTTTTCCCATCTGTGGATTTCTAACTCATTCTTTTAATGGTATCTTTTGACAAGAATTTAAAATTTTGATGAAGTTTAAATTATTATTTTTTAGGGTTATTGCTTTCTCTATCCTGTCCAAGAAAACTTTGTTATCGCCAATCCCGAAGATATTCACCTATGTCTTCTATTACAAGTTTTATGTTTTAAGCTTTTATACTTACATCTATGAGTCATCTCAAAATAATTTTTATAGGATATCAGGTACTATTTTATGTTCATTTTTTTCCATATGGATATCCAGTTGCTGCCACACCATTTATTTAAAAGACATCCCTTTCTGCATTTAATTTCTTTGAATTCTTAATTGAAAATCAAATGTCATTCTAACTCTTGGCTCTCTATTCTGTCCCATTGATCTATCTGTTAATCTCTATTCAAATTACACTCTATCTTGATTACTACAGATTTACAGTAAGTCTTGAAGTCAGATAGTGTGAGTTCTTCAACTTAATTTTTCTTTTTCAAGGTTCCTTTTAATATTCTAGGATCCATATCAAGTTTAGAATCACCCTGTCAATTCCTTAAAGAAAACGCCTGGTGACATTATGATTTAAGATTTTGTTCCCTCAGTGTCCAGCATCAATTCTCCTTCTTAAAGTTATCTATCATACCCAACTTCAAATTCCTCTGCTGTCTAATTTTCAGAGCAACGTTCAGCACTAGTCTAATTCCTAAAATCCAACCTAGATACACAAACCCTTATCAAAAAGTCTTCAAGTATCCCCTAGTCTTAATAGGTAGTATAGTAAATATCTTAATTACTTGTTCAAATTTTTGTATCTCATCTCTCCTTCCTCACCATCACCCATCCCATGTAATTGAGTTATTAATACCTTTATGCAAACCACATAGATTTAGTCACATGAAATTCTGGTAAGTCCTCCTTCACATCAATATATCAGCAAATAGAAGGTAAAACTGTGACTGCAACACAGACATGCCCTCTTCAAATCTCTCTCTCACACACAAATATACATTCAATATTTTCACTTCTTATACTCATTTACCAGCCTGAGATCTGTTCACATATTATACTCTGCTGCTAACAGAGATTTCAAATATATTATTCGCCCATCCAACAAACATTCACGGGATGTTTAAAATGAGACAGCCTCCTTACCAGGTACTTCCTGTAACGCCCACAATTAAGTCAAGTGTTAAGGTTATTCCCAGAGTTATCAGACCATCATCATTTTTTTCTACTCTTTGGTGTGACAGAAGACACATCAGAGGATCTGATTTAAGTTTCAGTTGGATCCCCACTTTTACTTTTCAAGGCAGATGTGTCATTATCAAAATACAGCCTCCCATACCACTTCCTTGAATTTCACATGTTCTCTTTTTCACTCCCCTAACACCAATAAATGCCAATTTTTCCAGATTTGTATCTCTGGTTCTAGAGACCAAACTGAATTCTGCTCCTGCTAGTTTTTGCTTGTTTGTTCGGCCGCGCCGTGCAGCTTGCAGGATCTTAGTTCCCCGACCAGGGATCTAACCCGTGCCCCCTGCACAGAATCGAGGAGTCCTAACCACTGGACTGCCAGGGAATCCCCTGCTCCTGCTAGTTTTATAATTGAGATGACTCCAAATATGATTATCTATGACCTAAACCAAAAGCTTTCATAAAGTATCTGCAGCAAACCCAGAAAACACATCTTTTCTAGATCTGCTAATTAAAGTCAAAGCCTACATTCCACCATAATGTAGTTTTGTTCTTTTAAATAGACTTAACGTTTTTAGAGACGTTTTAGGTTTACAGCAAAACTGAGCAGTTAATACAGAGAGTTCCCATATACTTCCTACCCCGGCAAAAGCACAGCCTCTCCCACTATCAAAATCCTTCACCAGAGTGGTACATTTGTCATAACTGATGAACTTACACTGGAACATTATTATCACCCAAAGTCCATAGTTTACATTAGAGTTCACGCTTCATGTTGTATATTCTATGGGTGTTGCCAAACATATAATGGTATGTATCCACCATTACAACATCATACAGAATGGTTTCACTGCCCTAAAAATCTTCCGTGCTTCACCTGTTCATTTCTCTCTCCCCCTCTAATCCCTGGCAACCACTGATCTTTTCCCTGTCTCCATAATTTTGCCTTTTCCGGAATGTCATATAATTGAAATCATACACTATGTAGACTCTTCAAATTGGCTTCTTTCACTTAGTAATACACCTTCGAGTTTCCTCCATGTCCTTTCATGGTCTGAAAGCTCATTTCTTTTTAGCACGGAATACTATTCTGTCATCTGGATGTACTAGTTTATTTACCCATTCACCTACTGAAGGACACATTGGTTGCTTCCAAGGTTTGGCAGGTATAAATGGAGCTGCTATAAACATCCATGTGAAGATTTTTGTATGGATGTAAGTTTTCAACTCTTTGGGTAAATCCCAAGGAGCACAACTGCTGAATTGTATGGTAACATATAATTTATTTTATTAAAAATCTGCCAAACTGTCCTACAATGTGGCTGTACCGGTTTACAATCCCACTAGCAATGAATAGAGCTCCTGTTGCTCGACATACTCACCAGCATTTAATTGCCAGTGTCCTGGATTTTGGCTATTCTGATAGGGGTATAGCAGAATCTCCTTGTTTTTTTTTTTGTTTGTTTGTTTGTTTGTTTGTTTGGCGGTATGCGGACCTCTCACTGCCGAGGCCCCTCCTGCCGCGGAGCACAGGCTCCGGACGCACAGGCTCAGCGGCCATGGCTCACGGGCCCAGCCGCTCCGCGGCACGCGGGACCTTCCCGGACCGGGGCACGAACCCGCGCCCCCCGCATTGGCAGGCGGACCCCCAACCACTGCGCCACCAGGGAAGCCCCCCTTCCTTGTTGTTTTAATTTGCATTTCTCTCATGACATATGATGGGGAGCATGCTTTCATGTTTATTTGCCATCTCTATATCTTCACTGGTGAGGTGTCCACATCTCTTGCTCACTTTTAAATGGGGTTATTTGCTTATTGTTGACTCTGAAGAGTTCTTTATATCCTCTGGATAATAATAGTCTTTTATCATCTATGTTTTACAAATACTTTCTCCTAATCCGTGCCTTATCTGCTTATTCTCTTGACAATATCTTTTGCAGTGTAAAAGTTTTTAATCTCGGGGAAGTCCAACTTATCCATTATTTCTTTCATGCACTGTGTTTTTGGTGTTGCAACTAAAAATTGTGCCATGCCAAAGGTCATCTAGATTTTCTCTTCCACTAGACTGTAAGCTCTAAAAAAGAAGGCAGTATATTTTTATACACAGGAATAATTATAATACAGTATATATAGTAATTCTTTAAAAATATGAATACAAAGTTAGTCAAGCATTGTTGAAATGAATAACAGTATGACACAACCATCATTAAACCACAAATAACCATCTTCTCCTTGTCTCTTTCATGTTGTTATTGCTTTGATCTAGTACGGGTTAGTTTAGAGGGAGGTAGATTTATAGATTCAGAGTGCTTACTTCAGTGATAATCCCAGGAGTACCCTCACGGCTTTTCTGTGTTTGAGCTCCCTATGGCAAATACTAATATTTGCAGAGTCAGGGACTTTATAAAAGGGGAACGTAGAGCATGAAACACAGTTCTCAAAACAATCTAGTCTACAAGACTAATGTCTGATCAATGGAGCCGGCAGGATAATGTAAGACAGTAAGGAAAAAAAATGATTATACAGCTATTGTTATATTTATTTACATAAGTTGGAGGCCACACGAATTTTTGTAACTGAATGTATAAGTAAACTTTGTAAGTAATAAATATTTCTGTAAGTAAGTATTTAAGTAAATGACAATGTAACTCCTGCCTGCATAACTACCCGAACATGCTAAATAGATACCAATATGTAAACAGAGATGTAGATAGATATTATTTTACATTAAAATAAATTTAATTCTTTAGTTTGCATTTTTAAGTGGAAAAGCATATATGATATGCTTAGAAGTTTGGGCTCTAATCTCAAGGCAATAGAGTTCTATTGAAAAATATTAAGCTAGAGAGTAAACTTATCCGATTTTCCTTTCAAAAAGATTGGAACATTTGATGAAGTTCAGTTTATCTGTTTTTTTTCTTTTGTTGCTTGTGCTTTTGATATCACACGTAAGAATCCACTGGCAAATCCAAGGTCATAAAGATTTACCCCTGTTTTCTACTAAGAGTTCTAGAGATTTATCTCTTACATTTAGAACTCTGAACCATTTTGAGTCAATCTTGTATATGGTGTGAAGTGAGTGTCCGATTTCATCCTTTGGCATGTGGCTATCTAGTTGTCCCAGCACCATTTGTCAAAAAGACTATCTTCCCCCCATTGAATTGTCTTGGCACCCTTGCCAATAATCAGTTGACCACAGACACATAGGGTTAGTTTGTACTCTTAATTCTATTTCACTAATCTATATGTGAATCCTTATGCCAGTACCACAGTGCCTTGATTACTGTTTCATTATAGTAAGTTTTGAAATCATGAAGTGTGAGTCTTCCAACTGCGTTCTTCTTTTTCAAGACTGTTTTGACTATTCTGTGTCTCCTGGAATTCTAGATGATTTTTAGAATCAGCCTGTCAAGGTCTATTAAAAGCCAACTGGGATTCTGATAGGGATTGTGTAGAAACTGTAAATCAGTTTGCCAATTAAAAATGGGCAAAGGTTATGAATAGATATTTCCAAAAACAATGCAAATGGCTAATTCACACATGAAAAGATGCTCAACATCATTAGCAATGAGGGAAATACAAATAAAAGCCACAATGAGCTATCATTTCATACCTACTATGATGACTATAACAAAAGAAATGTCAGATAAAGTTTGGTGAGGGTGTGGAGAAATTGGAATTGGTAGGCACGGAAAACGGCACAGCCATTTAGGATAACACTCTGGTAGTTCCTCAAAAGGTTACATGTAGAGTCACCATATGACCCAGAAATTCCACTCCTAGGTATGTACCTAAGAGAACTGAAAACACATGTCCACAATTGTACACTTCTACACAAATATTTTAGAAGTGTAGTTTAGAAGTGTATTTTAGAAGCCTAGCTTCTGGCCTGATTAACACAAAACTTCACACTAAAAGCCTATTACCTCTTCACTCTAAAGTTCCTATTACCTGACACATCATGTCCAGCTTTCAATACAAAATTACAAGCCATGTTACAAGGCAAGAAAAATGGTCTGAGGAGACAAAGCACACATCAGAACCAGAGCTCAGATATAAAACAGATTTTAGAAATATCAAACAGGGAATTTTTAAAAACTATGATAATTATGTTAATGACTTTAACGGAAAGTGTAGACAACATGAAAGAACAGATGAGTAATATAAGTAGAAAATTTGAAGGTCTAAGAGAGAATCAAAAGGAAATGCAAGAAATATAAAATGCTGTAACAGAAAGGAAGAATGACTGTTCCAATATACAAGACACAGCCAAGGAAAGAATCAGTGATATTGAAGTGATAACAATAGTTATTTTCCAAAATGAAAATCAAAGTGAAAAAAGACTTAAAAAAAAGGAATATCCAAGAACTTTGGGATAATTACAAAAGGTGTAACGTATATGTAATGGGAATAGGAGAAGGAGGAGAGAGAAAGGAGCACAAGAACTATTTGAATTAATGATGGCTGAGAATTCTCTAAAATTAATGACACACCAAACCAGAAATCCAGAAAGCTCAGAAAACACCAAGCAGGATAAATAGCAAAAATCTATACTTAGAGATGTCATGTGGAAACTGCAGAAAACCAAAGACAAAGAGAATATGTTGAACAAAGCAAGAGGAGTGGGAAAAATATTTTGATAAAATTTTAACCTATGGAGGAACAAGGAAAAGAATTACACTGGATTTCTTGTTAGAAGCCATGAGAGCAAGAAGAGAGCAGAGTGAAATACTTAGTGTTAAAAGGAAAAACCATCAATCTAGAAATCTGTATCCGGTGAAATTATCCTTCAGGTGTAAAGGAGAAACAGACTTTCCCAAACAAAGGCCGAGAGAATTTGTCAACAGTAGACCTACGCTGCAAGAAGATGTTAAAATCCTCAGAGAGTAGGAAAACAATAAATGTCTGAAACCTGGATCTACACAAAGAAAGGAAAGGTGTAAGGAAAGGAATAACTGAAGGTAAAATAAAAGTGATTATTTTTTTCCTATTTTTAATCTAACAGATAGCTGTTTGTTCAAAGCAAAATTAGCAACAATGTATTGGATGATTATAGCATACAGATTAGTGAAATGAATGACAATAATGTTATAAGGATCAGGAAGGAGGAATTAGGAATACTCTATTATAAGATAACTACACTACACATGAAGTAGTACAGTGTTATTTGCAAGTGGATTTAGATTAGTTGTAAATGTATACTGCAAATTCTAGTGCAGCCACTAAAAAAAATATTTTAAAGTAGAAATAACATGCTAACAGAGAAGATAAAATAGAATCATATAAAATGTTCAATCAAAGTCAGAGAAGGCAGAAAACAGGGAACACAAAAAAGAACAAGAGCAATGAATTGAAAATGATAGCAAACATGGTAGATATTAATGCAACTATATCAAGAAAAACTAAAAAAAGATAGAAATTGGCAGAACGGATTTAAAAATCCTCAAGTAAATGGTATTTGGAAGAAAATAATTTTAAATATGAAAACACAGATGGATTAAAAGTAAGGGTATGGAGAAAGATATACCATGCTAACATTAATCAAGAATAGCTATATTCAGACAAAGCAGACTCCAGAGCATGGAAAATCAACAGGGGTAAAAGGGGACATTATAAAGAGGTCAATTCTCTACAACGTAATACTTCTTCACGTGTACACACTTAAAAATAGAGTGTCGGGCTTCCCTGGTGGTGCAGTGGTTGAGAGTCCGCCTGTCGATGCAGAGGACACGGGTTCGTGCCCCAGTCCGGGAAGATCCCACATGCCGCAGAGTGGCTGGGCCCGTGAGCCATGGCCGCTGAGCCTGCGCGTCCGGAGCCTGTGCTCCGCAACGGGAGAGGCCACAACAGTGAGGAGGCCCGCGTACGGCAAAAAAAAAAAAAAAAAAAAAAAAAAAAAAATAGAGTGTCAAAATACATGAGGGCAAAAACTGATAGAACTTCAAGGAGAAATAGATGAATCCACTATGATAACTGGAGATTTCCACACCCCTCTATCAGTAATTGACAGATATAGCAGTTAGAAAATAAGTGAGAACAGAGTTGATCTGAACAGCACCAACAATCAAATTGATCTTTTCAATATCAAACAACAGTAGAATAAACATTCTTCTCAAACTCACATGGAATATTAACAAAGATGGAACACATTCAAAACTATGAAATACACCTTAACAAATTTAAGAGAAATCCTACAAAACATGCTCTCAGACTACAATGGAATTAAACTAGAAATCAGTAATAGAATGAGAGCAGGAAAATTCCAAAATACTCAGATATTACACAACATTGCTCTTAATAACATAGGTCAAAGAGGAAGTCTTAAGAAAACTTTTTAAATGTTTTGAATTAAATGAAAATACAACATCAAAATTTGTGGGCTATAGTAAACATAGTGCTTAGAGGGAAATCTATAAAACTGATATATTACAGAAGAAAGACCTAAAATCAATAATCTAAACTTCCACCTTAGGAAAATACGGGGAAAAAAAGAGCAATGTAAGCCTAAAGCAAGCAAATAATAATAATAATAATTTACAGCAGTAATCAATAATTGAAAGCAGGAACTCAACAGAGAAAATAAACAAAACCAAAAGCTATTTTTAAAAAAGATCAGTAAAGTTTACAAAATTCTACCCAGACCATCCAAGGAAAAATGAGAGGACAGAAATAATTAATATCAGAAAGGAAAGAATGGTCATCATTACTGATAACCTGGACATTGAAATGGTTATAATGTTATAATAACATATGATGAACAACTCTATGCCTACAAATTTGAAAACTTACAGGAAATGTACCAATTCTCAGAGAGACACAAATGACCAAAACTCATAGGAGGAACAGATAATCTAAATAGGTGTATATATATTCAACAAATTGAATCAATAATTGATAACATTCTTAAAAAGAAAGCACTACCCAGATCGGTTCACTGGTGAATTCTGTCAAACATTTAAGGAAGGAATAATACCAATTTTATGCACTCTCTTCCAGAGTACAGATGATTAATTGACAATTTCTTAGTCATTCTACGAGTCCAGCACTATCCTAAAACCAAAGCTATTACAGGAAAGGAAAACTATAAGCCAATATTTCTCATGAACATAGACGCAAAAATTCTCAACAAACTCTTAGCAAACTGAATCCAATCATGTGTAAAAATAATTATACACCATGCCCCCAGAGGGATTTATTCTAGGTATGTAAGGCTGGTTCAACATACGAAAATCAATTAATGTGATCAATAGGATAAAGAAGAAAAACGATATGATCATATCATTAGATGCAGAAAAATATTTGACAAAATTCAGTACCTATTCATGATTAAAACTTTCACAAGTAAGGAATAGAGGGGAACTTCCTCAACTTGATAAAGAAAATTTACAAAAAACCTACAGCAAACACTAGTTAATGGTATGAAACAGATGCCTTCCCTCTAATATCAGGAACAAGGCAATAATGTCTTCTTTCACCACTCCTCTTCAGTATCATATGGCAGTCCTAGCTAATACAATAAGACAAGAAAATGAAGTAAAATGTATACAGATTAGGAAAGATTAAGTAAAACTGCTTTTGTTCACAGATACATGATTCTCTATCTAGAAAATATCAAAGAATTAACAACAACAATGACAACAACAAAACCTCCAGGAACTAGTAACCAATTATAGCAAAATTGCAGGAGGAGAAACAGGAGGAGGAGAAAGAAGAGAAGAGGAAGAAAAGAGAAGGAGAACATAGAAGACTGACACTATTCAACTTTAAGACTTAATATGATGCTACAGTCATCTAGACAATGTGGCACTGGTGGAAGAATAGATAAATAGATCAACGTAACACAATGAAGAGCCCCAAAACAGATGCACCTACATAGAGTCAACTGATCTTTGCCAAAGGAACGAAAACAATTCAGTGGAGAAAAGATAAAAAGATACTCTTTCCAAAAAATGGTGCTAGAAGAGTTGTATACCCATATGTTAAAAAAAAAAATCTAAACACAGAGCTTAGATCTTTCACTAATTTCATCTTTCATAATTAACTCAAAATGGATCACAGAACTAAATTTAAAGTGCAAAACTGTAAACTCTACAACTACTAGGAGAAAATATAGGAAAAATAATCTAGGTGACCTTGATTTTGGCAATGAGATTTTTAGATGCAGCCTCACAAGTACAATCCATGAAAGGAAAAAACTGAAAGGTTGGAATTTATTAAAACACAAACTTCTGCTCTATGAAAGAAAATATTTGCAAAATATGTATCTGATAAAGGACTTGTAACCGAAGTATACAAAGAATTCTTACAACTCAGCAATAAGAAATCAAACAACCCCATCAAAAATGGGCAGAAGACCTGAATAGACACCTATACCCAAAAGATATACATATAGCAAATAAGCATATGAAAAGATGCTAGACATGATGTGTCATTAGGAATTGCAAATTAAAACAACAATAAGATACCACTACACCCCTACTAGATGGCTAAAATCCAAAGCACTGACAATATCCAATGTTTGCAAGGATGTGGAGCGATAAGAGCTCTCATTCATTACTGGTGGGAATGCAAAATGATACAGCTACTTTGGAAGAAAGTTTGGCAGTTTTGTAATAGGGAAGAACATTTTGTATTCTATTACAAGTTAATCACTAAAGGGATGTTACCTATAAGCTTAAATTATACACAATGGCCCATCTCTGGGAACGCTACTTTCCCGGTAATGCGCATTAAGCTAAAATACCTTTGTTTAGCTCACAGGAAACATCCTACCAGGCCCACCTGCGAATGGCTGCAGGGAGGAAGAAATTAACACATCCCCTCCAGAGGCTGTTGGGAACCAGGAAGTGTTTGACTTTACTCCCTCCCCTTTTAGTATAAAAGGAGCCTGAATTCTAACTCAGGCAAGATGGTTCTTTGTGGGCATGAGCCCACCATTTTCCTGGTTAGCTGGCTTTCCAAAGAGAATAGTCATTATTCCTTGCCTCAACAATTCATCTCTCAATTATTGGCCTGTTGTGTGGCGGCAAGCAGTACTAGTTTAGACTCTGTAACAGTTTCTTCCAAACCTAAACATATTTTTACCATATGATCCAGCAATTGTAGTCCTAGGTATTTACCTAGTTGATTTCAAAACAAAAACCTATTTGTATCAGTTTTATTCATAATCACTAAAAACTGGGAGCAACCAAGATGTCCTTCAATAGATAAAATGAATCAACAAACTGAGACATCCATATAATGGAATATTACTAGGTGATTAAAATAAGAGAACTATCAAGCCACTAAAAGACATTGAGGAACCTAAAGACACATTGCTAAATGAAGGAAGATGGTCCCAAAAGGCAATATACTATCTGATTCCAACTATATAACATTCTTGAAAAGGAAAAAATAGAGAGAGAATAAAATTGCCAGGGGCTCAGGATGAGGATGGGGGATAAACAGCTGAAGCACTGGGAACTTCTAGGGCAGTAGTCTGGATAATACTGTAATGGTGAATACATGACATTATGCATTTGTGAAAACATACAGAACTATACAACACAAAGATTGAACCTTAATATAAACTATTGACTTCAGTTAATAATAGTGAAGCAGTCTTATTTCATTAATTGTAAAAATTGTATCATATACTAATGCCAGATGTTCATAATTGTGAAAACTATGTGAGTGCTGAATGAGCAGGTGGTGTATGGGAATTCCATTATCTGCTCATCTGTTCTGTAAATTTAAAACTGTTCTAAAAACAGTTTATTAATTAAAAAACAAGATTAGCATGTGGTAAGTAGGGAAAAGAAAATTAGAGAACCATTAAGAATAAAGGCGAGGAGGTCAATTAGAAAGCTACTAAGGATAAGTTAGAGAATGATGATGCTGGTTTAAAGTAAGGTAAGAGTGATGAGAATGAAGTGAAATTTAAAATTCAAAATACTGTGAGGAGGAGGACAGGGGGAGACAGAGAAAAAGAAAGAAATGTTTATAAAAGGATGGGTGGAAAGAGGTGACAGATAAGAGGAGAAGTCGATCCCTCAAATTTCTGGCTTGACCAAAAAAAAAAACCTTCAGCAATCGTCAACACACCACTATTGTACTAGACAGAAATATCCATGGGTGTTATAGAGATTCATCTTGCTAAGAATCAACAAACAGTGCTAGTAATCTTGCTAAAAATAACAGACTAGGATTATTTTAAAGTTTCCTATGGAATTTCAAAGGCTTATAGAGACAATATTCTATCATGATGATGGAAGATCCCTAATGTAAGAACCACGTCTACATAATTTTCCTTTGTAGTCACACCTTATGAAACATGGACTTTGATCATTCTACTCATGATGGATATAGAATTAATTGCTGTTGACCACACTGGCAGTTTTTTAAAAAATCGATATATCTGTTTAGCAATGGTAAAATAGACAGTTACCTGTGATTTCAAGATGGGAGACTCTCTGTGGTGTAAGCTGTGGGGCAGCAGCAACATCTCCTTAAACTCCACGTCTCTTTGTGTTTGCTCACACCCCTGTTGTCAAAACCTGTGATAAATGGAGGAGCAAAGATTTACTGCTATGTTTTCCTGTCATATTAGACAAGATATACAGAAATGGATGCTTGAAATAGTCATTAATAAGACATGAGTTGTCAGCATTGTATAGCAGGGCAGGCTAAATCCATTATGATTAAGGGCTCTCATCTTCAAGGTAATTTGCACTAAAAAGGTAGGCAAACAGCCAAAAGCCCATAACTGTACTTGGAAGGAAAAGAGAAGAGAACACTAGGTTTCAGGGTCTTGGTTTGCAGGAGATGCCTTGTCTGTATGTGTGTGTGTGTGTGTGTGTGCATGTGTGTGTGTGTACACACGTATGCCTGCATGAAAAGTTTTTTAAAAAGCCACAGAACATTCTATTTGTGCACCTTGATATGAACTACGTGATATTCACTAAGAAGAGAGTTAAATTTAACAAATACTTTTGGCCTAGTGTGAGGAATCCACAGAAATAGAAACATGATCTATTTTACTTGATGACATTTATTGGAAGGTTTTTTTGATCACACAATCCATTTTGGACATTTACTTGGCTCAGCTTAATCTAAATCTCATAAAAGAGATTTCCTGTAAAACATCAAGTCAAATTTATTCATTTTTGTGGTCAGATTTCTCAACCAGTTAGGACTGCATTCATCTACATGTAAAAAAACCCCTATAATAATATGGTCTAATTTTGTTCACCCAACAAGAAGTCCAGAGATAGTAGCCCCAGGCTGCTCAGCAGTTTCTTTAGACCAAAAATGCCCACACAACCTCTCTGTCTGCTCCATCGTCCTTATTATGTGGCTTGCCTCTTGCTACTTTTTGACTCAGGATTATAAGAAGGTGTTTCAGCCTCAAATTCACATTCTAGGGGAAAATTAGACGAAGGCACAGAAATAATGCATGCCAACTCGAGCTGTCTTTTTAAAAATTTTGAAACAGGACAGCAATAGCACTTCCAGAGTCCCAATCCAACTGATTTCTGCTTACATCTCACTGACTAAGGCTGGGTCACATGACTACCCATAGCTGCAAGGCAGCTGCGAAATTAGTTTTTTTCTAATATGGGCACACTGCTGTCCCAAGCAAACTTACAGTCTTGGTAGCAAGTATTAAGGGTGAGGATATTTATTGGTGTCTACCAAGCCAGACTTAAAATACTCTTTCCACTCTAAACGCTACTAGTCGCCTTTTTCTCACTTTCACATTTTGAAAGTATTCATATCATCTTCGGCTTTCTGCAGAGAGTGATACGTCAGGAGTAACTGTTTTCTTGTCTGGTTACTTTGGCAAAAAACAAAGAACTATTCTTTCAGATAGGAAACAGTAGTTCTCAAAAGTAACCAAAAATTTCTATGATTAGATAGCCAAATACAATAGAAAACTAATTCTAATAGAGCCCAACACAGTATTCTACATGTTATGATTCGGCGCAAATGTATCCACATTCTTTGGTAATATCATTGCATCCCAAAGACTTGTAGAAAATCTGGGGTCCCTGTAACCACAATCAGTGTGATATCCTAGACTGTCTCACTTGTTTGCTAGAGTGGGTAGGCTCTAATACTAACTTTTTTAAGAAACTGGGTCTCATGTGTAGCATACTTTTTGACACATGTTTTTCAACTACACTTACTTAACCTGTTTTTAGATGTCTTATAATGCAAACATAACTCTGTTTCTCAGCATAGGTAGGAAATATTTCTCACAGACTCCTCTATTGATTTCAAACCTATTCCTCAGCTCCAGGCTCCAGATATATACTGCTGTAAATCCAAGTTAACAAAAGGACTGGTTACGCATTTTACCACAGAATCAAATGAATTCTTTCCCTTTCTTTCCTTGCTCCTATCTTTCCTTCCGTCTTTCTTTTCCTTCTTCCTTCCTCCTTCTAGAGTATCTGATATGAAAAGGCATGAAAGAATTTTGAAGAATTCTTGGAAAATGGAATTATATGTGTCACGTTGACAGTGCCAGAATTCTAGTCCTAATTTGTAAAGTTCACTCAGAGATTTCATAATCATTCACATTTAATTTTTAATTGTGGCAATTTCTGAGAGGCAATTTATACAAACCTAGACACTGTTAAAGAGAGAGATAATTAGGATAAAAAGACTTGATGATACCAACAAGACAACATTTAAAACAGAAAAAGATACAAACTTCCTGTATTCTGATTCAAGAACTCAACCCCGTAAGAATGAAATACGATGAAAACAATCATGCTTTGCCATATTCCAAATTAACTAAGCACTGACTCAGCAAAAGTCAGGAACATCACAGGTTTTGCTGGTAAAAAAAATTTAAAAATTCAGTACGCACCTAAATCAGTTGACAGGCTCCCTTTATCTACATTGATTAGATCACATTTAAACGCAAAATAAAGTGTTTAATTCTGGGATCTGGACAAATACACAGAGTCTGGAGTATGGTCAAAATAATAGGGGCCAGGGAACCACAGCATACAAGAAAGCTAAAACTGTTGAAAGAGCTGAGAATTTTTAACATGAAGAGGAATAACACTGAGTTGGGAGGGTAGGGAAGTGTAGGCGGAGTGGTTCAGGGTAGACAAAGAGAAACAAAATATTCATGGGGGAAAACAAAAGGCTTTTTTTTCCCCAAAGCAAATGACGATGCTCCCCGCTTAAATCCTCATTGGCTTCCCATTGTATTGCATCCCTAAAAATATCTGGCCCTGCAACCACTGCACCCTCATCTTGTGCCACTGGCTTTCATGCCTACTTTTGTGCAGATCTGCTGGCTTTAACTGGATCTCTGGCAGGCCAAACCATTCCTGATGATGATTTTTTTTTTTAATTTATTTATTTTTTCATCTTTATTGGAGTATAACTGCTTTACAATGTTGTGTTAGTTCCTGCGGTACAACAAAGTGAATCAGCTATATGTATTCATACATCCCCATATCCCCTCCCTCTTGAGCCTCCCTCCCACCCTCCCTATCCCACCCCTCTAGGTGGTCACAAAGCACCGAGCTGATCTCCCTGTGCTATGCAGCAGCTTAAGAGAGGAATGTGACAACCACTTTCTCTAACGCAGTATTCCATTTCCCTCGAGCACTTTTGATGCACTACCTGGTTAATGTCTTTCCCTCTCAGTATTATCTTCTTTATTTGCTTGTTGACTCATTTTTTCATTGCCTCTACACTAGAACATGTTCAATGAGGGCAGAGAACCCTTATTTTCATTCACAAGTGCATTCCTGGGATCTAGAATGGTGTTCGGTGCAGAGAAGTTGCCCACCAAATAATTATCAGTTTAATCAATTATACCAGAAGGTAGAATTTGTTTCAAAAAAGAAAATTACAAGGTAGTGGATTTTATTTTAATATGAGGAAGAACAGGCTAATCATCTGTGAAAGCAAAACTGCAGTTGTCTCTCATGAACGTGTTGAAGCCCAGCCTGAAAGCTGACCAAAGATAATTGTTTTAGAAGCAAGTTGGAAATAAGTTAGAAAACTAAACAAGCTGATCTCATACATTATTTCCACAATATGATTCTATGATACAAAACAAATTAACTACGCTGTGAGTTCCTTGAAAGGAGAGATTTTTATGCTCCCAGTGAAATACCCGGCTCAAATTTTTAAATAAAAAAGTCTTTTGAATGTAATCAATGTTGTCAGCTATATTAATAATTCTCTATGTATCCATCAAGGTCTAGTCAGGACAGAGAAGCTACACCAATGATTCGAGCACGGAATAAAGAACTGTTAACTACTGTGGTTAATCATGGTAAAATGTGGCTAACAACCGATGGGGTGGACAGAGGGTGAACAGAAGCAGCAACTGCAGGAGGCAGCTGCCTCTCCTAGGATCTGGGAGAAAAGTGAACAAGGAGAACACAGAGGTTATGAGGGTGAGATTCAGACCCTGAAGGACATGTCAAGGTTGTGGTAAGGACTCCTCACCCACCTGTGCAGTGAAACCTGCAGGGCCTGCCATGAACTGAGCCACTCACTGCCACAGGAAAAGCAACACCCAGGAGAGAGCACTCCCTTCTTCCTCCAGCCCTGCAGCCTCCGTTTGTGCTCCACGCTGGCAGAGCCTAACACTGAGCCCCTGGCAAAGAATAAATATTGTTTGTTGAGTCCAGCTCCAATAGCACAAAGTAGGACAAAGAAGAGTGGGTTTGGTGCTGAGAAGCGATACATAAATAACTGGCACACTCCAACATTTTCCAGAAGTATTTAAGGCAGCTTTCAATGGATCACATCCTCTAGCAACATAAAAGCAAATACGTTGGGCTTCCCTGGTGGCGTGGTGGTTGGGGGTCCGCTTGCTGTTGCAGGGGACAGGGGTTCATGCCCCAGTCCGGGAGGATCCCACATGCCGCGGAGCGGCTGGGCCCATGAGCCATGGCCACTGGGCCTGAGCGTCCGGAGCCTGTGCTCCGTGGCGGGAGAGGCCACAGCAGTGAGAGGCCCGCATACCAAAAAAAAAAGCAAATACGTTAAGTGAGTAGTTAGAACTCTATAAAGGCAGGAAATCTAAGTCAAATCCAGCGGTTTTATGGATACACAAATCACATGCTTTAATGGCTGGTACCAGTTTTATACACATTACCGAACTTAATTTTCACAAAATCCTTGCAAGATAGATATTACCCTCAATTGTATACAGGAAGAATCTTCCTGAAAATCGTGTTCTTATTAAGTTACTAGGCACAGTCAAAAATGGTTACACACCGAAGTTTATAATTTTCATTATATCGAACTACCTCCTTGGGATGTGTGAGGACTTGAGATATGATTAGGAAGAAAGACATTCAGAATGGAAAGTGCTGCCTTTGCTCTTTATTATTCCCTTTTTATTGCTCTGCTATTTTTCAAGGACAAATTTCCTCATCAACATCTCTAGCACAATGATGTATTAAAATGAGACCTGGAAACTCAGCAAGTGTGGTAACAACATATTAGACACAGGTGGAACTAGCACACACCCCCCAACACTCCTCGGGGAGTAGTGGAATCCAGTCTCTCTATCAAAAAAAGAAAATAATCAGAAATTTGTAGCTCTAGACCTACTGGTACTCAAAGCCAAGCTTTCAAACCAGCAAATCAACAATTAATATTTAAAGAAGAAATAAAAGCCAGGTCAGCAGCAAGCATCCCTTAGAAGTCATCACAGAGACTTTTATTGAAACTTTCATTTTGTTGACCCATTTTTATGAACTTTTATTATAGGATACCTTTAGTCATACACTCAAGAGCATCATTTCAAAACTCCTTTAAAGAAAAAATTTCAGGCACCCCTGAATATTTTATCAGTTTCCATTGATGATGACTCAAACTTGAGTGCCAGGAGAAGGCAATTGCTACTATGTGCAAGGAAAATGCCACACAGGGTTCATCTGAGTAAGGCATACATTTGTTATTATTGTTACATTTGTTATTATTGTTCAGACTTATCTAATTTTGCCATTGTTGTGAAAAGCTTACATCCAAAGCAAATTTAGAATTTGCTTTTCTCATTGGATTTTCTTTATAGCTTCTGCCACCTTTATTGCAATACACAACGGGTGGGTAATGAACAGAGTGAGGTGGACAATTTGGCACAAAGAACTAAGTAATCTCAGGTATCTCAAGATGAGCTGGGAGGAGAATAGTGTTGAAGGACCCAGCAACTGACTTTGTTCAAAAGCAAAGATCTGATAGAAGGAGCAATTAGGCAGATCAAATGAGATTCAGTAGGTAAGAGCGTTAAGGGAGTAGTAAAATGTGAGGGTAAACCCTTAACAGGTTGAGTCATGAATCTGGTAAGCAGAGCCTTCCTGAGACTGTAAACAGTTTAGCTTCTTAGGGGGATAATTTTTTCCTTATTTTAAATGTAAGAGAAAATATAGCAAGAATAAATGAAAAGCTGTCATCAATGACATAGTTTAATCTGCTTAACAATAGTCATTTCATTTTTGCATGTTGTACAGTATGGTGGGTCTTCAAAAAATTAAAAATACTATTACTAAAGGATGCAGCAATTCCATTTCTGGGAAGATATCTGAGAGACTTGAAAGCAAAGTCTTGAAGAGATATTTGTACACACGTGGTCACAGCAGCATTATTCACAACAGCTAAAACATGGAAACAACCCAACAGGATGAATGGATAAACAAAATGTAGTGTAAACATACAACGGAATATTATTTAGCCTTTAAAAAGAAGGAAATTTTGAGTCCCTCCCATCAGGAAACTTACACAAGCCTCTAAGATAGCCTCATCCACCAGAGAGCAGACAGCAGGAGCAAGAAGAACTACAATCCTGCAGCCTGTGGGACAAAAACCACATTCACAGAAAGATAGACAAGATGAAAAGGCAGAGGGCTAGGTACCAGATGAAGGAACAAGATAAAACCCCAGAAAAACAACTAAATGAAGGGCAGATAGGCAACCTTCCGGAAAAAGAATTCAGAATAATGAGAGTGAAGATGATCCAGGACCTCGGAAAAAGAACGGAGGCAAAGATTGAGAAGGTGCAAGAAATGTTTAACAAAGACCTAGAAGAATTAAAAAACAAACAAACAGAGATGAACAATACAATAAGTGAAATGAAAAACTACACTAGAAGGAATCAATAGCAGAATAACTGAGGCAGAAGAACAGACAAGTGACCTGGAAGACAGAATGGTGGAATTCACTGCTGCAGAACAGAATAAAGAAAAAAGAATGAAAAGAAATGAAGACAGCCTAAGAGACCTCTGGGACAACATTAAACAAAACAACATTCACATTATAGGGGCCCCAGGGGAGAAGAGAGAGAGAAAGGACCAGAGAAAATATTTGAAGAGATTATAGTCAAAAACTTCCCTAACATGGGAAAGGAAATAGCCACCCAAGTCCAGGAAGCACAGCGAGTCCCATACAGGAAAAACCCAAGGAGAAACATGCTGAGACACATAGTAATCAAACTGGCAAAAATTAAGGACAAAGAAAAATTATTAAAAGCAGCAGGGGAAAAATGACAAATAACATAGAAGGGAACTCCCATAAGGTTAACAGCTGATTTCTCAGCAGAAACTCTACAAGCCAGAAGGGAGTGGCATGATACACTTAAAGTGACGAAAAGGAAGACGTACAACCAAGATTACTCTACCTGGCAAGGATCTCATTCAGATTCCATGGAGAAATCAAAAGCTTTACAGACAAGCAAAACCTAAGAGAATTCAGCACCACCAAACCAGCTCTACAACAAAGTCAGACTCCCTGACTTCAGACTATACTACAAAGCTACAGTAATCAAGACAATATGGTACTGGCACAAAAACAGAAACATAGATCAATGGAACAAGATAGAAAGCCCAGAGATAAAGCCACGCACCTATGGTCAACTAATCTATGACAAAGGAGGCAAGGATATACAATGGAGAAAAGACAGTCTCTTCAATAAGTGGTGCTGGGAAAACTTGACAGCTACATGTAAAAGAATGAAATTAGAACAGTCCCTAACACCAAACACAAATATAAACTCAAAATGGATTCGAGATCTAAAAGTAAGACCAGACACTATAAAACTCTTAGAGGAAAACATAGGAAGAACACTCTTTGACATAAATCACAGCAAGATCTTTTTTGATCCACCTCCTAGAGTAATGGAAATAAAAACAAAAATAAACAAATGGGACCTAATGAAACTTCAAAGCTTTTGCACAGCAAAGGAAACCATAAACAAGACGAAAAGACAACCCTTAGAATGGGAGAAAATATTTGCCAATGAATCAATGCACAAAGGATTAATCTCCAAAATATATAAACAGCTCATGCAGCTCAATATTAAACAACCCAATCCAAAAATAGGCAGAAGACCTAAATAGACATTTCTCCAAAGAAGACATACAGATGGCCAAGAAGCATATGAAAAGCTGCTCAACATCACTAATTATTAGAGGAATGCAAATCAAAACTACAATGAGGTACCACCTCACACCAGTTAGAATGGGCATCATCAGAAAATCTACAAACAACAAATGCTGGAGAGGGTGTAGAGAAAAGGGAACCCTCTTGCACTGTTGGTGGGAATGTAAATTGATACAGCCACTATGGAGAACAGGATGGAGGTTCCTTAAAAAACTAAAAATAGAATTACCATATGATCCAGCAATCCCACTACTGGGCATATACCCAGAGTAAACCATAATTCAAAAAGACACATGCACCCCAATGTTCACTGCAGCACTATTTACAATAGCCAGGTCATGGAAGCAACCTAAATGTCCATCAACAGACAAATGGCTAAAGAAGATGTGGTACATATATACAATGGAATATTACTCAGCCATAAAGAGGAACGAAATTGAGTCATGTGTTGAGACATGGATGTATCTAGAGACTGTCATACAGAGTGAGGTAAGTCAGAAAGAGAAAAACAAATATCGTATATTAACGCATGTATGTGGAACGTAGAAAAATGGTACAGATGAACTGGTTTGCAGGGCAGAAGTTCAGACAAAGATGTAGAGAACAAACGTATGGACACCAAGGGGGTAAAGCCTCAGGGGGGTGGGGCTGGTGGTGTGATGAATTGGGCGATTGGGATTGACATGTATACACTGGTGTGTATAAAATTGATGAGTAATAAGAACCTACTGTATAAAAAAGTAAATAAAATTAAAAAATTTTTTTAAAAAGAAGGAAATTTTTTTTTTTTTTTTTTTTTGTGGTACGCGGGCCTCTCACTGTTGTGGCCTCTCCCGTTGTGGAGCACAGGCTCCAGACGCGCAGGCTCAGTGGCCATGGCTCATGGGCCCAGCCACTCCGCGGCATGTGGGATCTTCCCGGACCAGGGCACGAACCCGTGTCCCCTGCATCGGCAGGCAGACTCTCAACCACTGTGCCACCAGGGAAGCCCAAGAAGAAGGAAATTTTAACATATGCTACAGCACTGGATGAACCTTGAGGTCATTATGCTATGTGAAATAAGCTGGTCCCAAAAAGACAAACACTGTATAATTCCACTTATATGAGGTATTAAAGTAGTCAAAATCATAGAGATAGAAAGTATAATGGGCCAGAGGGTGGGGGAAGGAGAAAATGGGGAGAAATTGTTTAATGAGTTCAGAGTTTTCGTTTTACAAGATGAAAAGTTACAGAGATGGATGGTGGTGATGGTTGTACATTATGAGTGCACTTAATACCATTAAATCGTACACTTAAAAATGGTTATGGTGGTAAGTTTTATGTGTATTTTACCACATAAAAAATGGGGTTGGGGAGAAGAGTCTTCAGGAGGCATCCATTCATCCAATACTCTTGGGGTACATGGCACCCCAACTCTTAATTTTTTTGTCAACTACACTGAAGTTTCAAGACAGCAAGCTTTGTGTCTATCATCTATCCTCAGCACACCTCTGTGTATATGATGCTCAGTAGATACTGGTTGAATATAATTTAATAAAATTAAATGGGGGGCTTCCCTGGTGGCGCAGTGGTTGAGAGTCCACCTGACGATGCAGGGGACACGGGTTCGTGCCCCGGTCCGAGAAGATCCCACATGCCGCGCAGCGGCTGGGCCCATGAGCCATGGCCGCTGAGCCTGAGCATCCGGAGCCTGTGCTCCGCGGCGGGAGGGGCCCCGGTGGTGAGAGGCCCGCGTACCGCAAAAAAAAAAAAAAAAAAAATTAAATGGGATGGAAATGAAAGAAAATCAGTTTAAAACTTAATACTAAGCATAAGGGAAAAAAGAGCAATTTTGACATAAAAACAAATCAATAATATAATTAAAAATACTTACAGGGACTGTAAAAATAAAGGAGAATGAAAATGTCATAAAAAGGAGGGTAAAAATGACAGAAATCTATATTTAAACATAATCTGGAAAATATTGACTATAAGAATAATAAAAACATCATTAAACATATGAGAAGAAAAATATATTGTAAAAATGAAAAAATCACAATTTTAATATCAAGCTTATGGTGCAATATCAATATAGACATGTCAATAATTATCTCTGAAGCAAAAGATTATAAATCCAAACTTTTATTGCTGTGTAATTAATTTATGTGTGAAAGCAACAGATTTTTTACAGATATCCCTGTGTTCATATATTGCAATTTATGCCTTTCTTGAAAAAAATTTATATTTTATATAAAAATTGACCAAGCGATAAACTACAAACAATAGTATAATAAAGGAGAAAAAATTAAGTTTCAAAAACTTCAAATACACATTGAAACCAATTTAAAAATAGAACAGAGTCATACGAAATGGTAACTGAATGCACAATAATCCTATAAATAAGATGTTTGTAAAATCATTATATGATAATCTAATAACAATAATCTGGCTTTCTTATCCAAACTTCTATATACATCATCTGGGGATGGAGTGAAAAGTGGAAGTAAAAGTTTAGTAAATGCCTCATTTTGCCTGAGTGGAACTTAGAGGACATTTTAAAATCTTCATCTTGTTTTAATAAAGAAAGATGTGTAAGTAAAAGATTTTACAAATTTTAAAAAGAACCAAGAGAATGGTGGAAGCTGGTATTCATAACCATCAGATCATTTGAAAAAGTTAAAATAAGTTCATATAGTAAAATATCAAAAAATAGAAAACATCAAATGATAAAGAAACAAATAATGGTTTTGTCAATGAATGTAAACAACTTAATCGTCTGTCTTAAAAAGTAATGACTCTCATAAAACCCAACAGACGTATTCCCAAAGACACTATACAAGCACAGGGCAGCAAGCACATGAAAAGATGTTCAACATCATTAATCTTGAGGGAAATGCAAATCAAAACCATGAGATACCACTTCACACCCACTAGTATGGCTCTAATGAAATAGAGATAATAACGTGTTGGAAAGGATATGGAGAAACTGGAATGCTCACACACTGTTGGTGGGAAGTAAAATAGTACATCCACTTTGGAAAACAGTCTGGAAGTTTCTCAAAAAAAAAAGAACATAGATTTACCATTTGACCCAATAATCCCACTCCAAGGCAGATATACAAGAGAAATGAAAACACATATCCACACAGAAACTTATATGTGACTGTTTAGAGCACCATTATTCATAATAGGTAAAAAGTGGAAATAACCCAAATGTCCATCAAGTGACGAATGGACAAAAGAAATCTGATATATGCACACAATGGAATTATTCCACCATAAAAAGAAGTGAAGTCCAAATAGATGCTTGAAACATGTATAAACCTTGAAAGCATTATGCTAAATGAAAAGAAGCCAGACACAAAGGCCATGTCTTATATGATTCCATTTATAAGAGATGTCCAGAACAGGCAAATCTAGAGACAGAAAGTAAATTAGTGATTGCCTAGGGCTGGGGATGAGGGATAGAGTGACTGGGAGGTGATGACTAATGGGTACAGAATTTTGTTTTGAGGTGATGAAACTGTTCTAAAATTGTGGTGATGGTTGTGCAACTCTGTGAATATATTAAAAACCATTAAATTTTGTACTTTAGATCAGTGAATTGCAAGGTATGTGAGTTATATCTCAATAAAGCTGTTACTAAAAAATCTTAAAAAGCTACGAGATACCTTGAAAAAATATATGTAAGCTGAAAAGACAGAAAAAGACTGAGCAAAGATCAGCAGGGAAACAAAAGGAAAAAGGGCAAATTAATTTCAGATAAAAAGAAATTTAAGGAAAAAAGTCATTAAGTGAAATAAGGCCATTTGATATTAATGAAGTAGGTAACAACCACCACGAAGATATAAGTCAGTAACATTTACGTGCTTATAACAAAGTATTAACATAAATGAAGCAAAAATTAATAAAAATACAAGAAAATATTAATAGAACCATAGACTTTTCAGAAAAATAAACTAAGCAAAGTACAATTAATTATAAAAAAGTAAAAATAATAAAGATTTAAATAATATATGACAGATTAAATGTTCTTTAAGTATCTGCCAAATGCAGCAAAATAAAAATCCTAACAAAAGCTTTAGAGTATAGGGCTTCCCTGGTGGCACAGTGGTTGAGAGTCCACCTGCCGATGCAGGGGACACGGGTTCGTGCCCTGGTCCGGGAAGATCCCACATGCCGCGCAGCGGCTGGGCCCGTGAGCCATGGCCACTGAGACTGTGTGTCCAGAGCCTGTGCTCCGCAACGGGAGAGGCCACAACAGTGAGAGGCCCACATACCGAAAAAAAAACAACAACAAAAACTTTAGAGTATAAACTGACGACTATACTCTCTAATTAGTGAAAAAAACAAAATTAGCAACACAATTTTGAACAGTAATGAACATAGCATTTTGAAAATTCAAAATTATTGTGATAACTATTTCCAAAGGCAGTTCTCTTCCAAACCCTGAAAAATATTTCCCTTTACTCCCAAAATCATACTACTACTTCTTCAAAAAAAAAAAAAAAAAAAAACCATTTTCTAATGACTCCAGCCCAGTATCTTCTTTTTCATAGTATCTGTTATTGTTCCCAGTCTAATTCACAGCATTATTAGCTTAATAACATATGGTTTTGTTTTATAATGATTCAAACATGTAAATGCCTTGTTGACAGAGACACTGCAATAAATGTCTTCTATTACCTATATTTAAATATCTTTCTGAACATAGAAGGTCTCCAGTAAATCTTTATCAATTGATTTCATTGTACAGTTGAGAAAGGAGGACTGAAAATTAAGGAACAAGAGTTCTTGACCATTATTGAAAAGATTTAACGATTCTCAGCAGGTCAGTTTCCCTCCCTGGATTTCATTACCCTCCTTCATTAAGTGAGGTAGTATTAAAATATTTCTAAGATTCCTTCCAGTTCTAAAATTGTATGAGTTAACCAATAGGGAAAGAAAAGACATCTCTCAGTACACTACAAAATTTCCCTCCATGTTCAGTAACACTGGTTCCTTTGAATGTCAAGGACTCAAACAGATTGTGCATTGTTGAGAAGAGAGTCACCCTCAATTACTCATCAGTGATGGAATCTGTGGCTTATTCTCAGTAACCCAGTGTTTCCTTACTACCACCCACCTAGGTCCAGGGGGGATATACATGTGTCTGAGTATGTGTGTATATTTGCCTCTCTGACGACATTCCAAGACTAATATAAACACCTCCTAAATTACCCATTACTCTGTGTCACTCCTCTTTTCCATTAGAAAGAGGTAGCCTATATTTATGTTTGAAGTTCTAACACTCTACCCTTTCCATCACCCCTCTCTTTCTTAAAGACTGATCTCTTCATCTCTTCTTATGTGGACCACACTGCAAATATTTCTTTAAATTTAGGTATTGGTATAAGCATTCTATACTTATTTAATTTGGGGTTGGCCAAAAAGTTTGTTTGGGTCTTTCAGAAAAACACGAACGAACATTTTGGCCAACTCAATATTATATTAAATGATATATTTAATATAATTAATTGCTGTTTAATTAAGTTAATATAGTACATTCAATATAATTACATTTAATTAATATTATTGCATGAATAAAAGAACTCAAAGAACATATCCGAAGAGATAAACAATGAGGTGAGATCATGCATGATTTTTATATTTCAGTTTCTGTGTTTCTATTTGTCTACAGTTTTCTACAGTAAACACAATAATTATTTATGCACACACACATGCCCTCGTTTATACGGAACAAAAGTCGAAGTCCACACAACTCTTTACTACTCTGCATTTTATGAAAACTTTCAGATAAATACATATGAATTTACTCTAAAAACAAATATCTTAATATATGAATGATTTCAGGTTGTTGACATCAACTCTTGAGTTAATAATAACTCTGAACCTGTGAGAGTTCAAAATATGTTCATTTTCACGATAGTATACTTATTAAGGCAAGAAAGCAGACAGTATACTTGAGAAAGATTTTCAATTATTACATGAAAATAATAAAACACCATGGTTAAATAGAAAACTCAATTAGAACATATTCTCTAAACATCCATTACTCAGGCAAGTTTCATTTTTCAGGGTCTTGTACGGAAGCTTACATATACGTGTATATCCATAAACAAGGCTAATTATTCACATTTATAAATTAAACACTAAAGTCCATTCCCAGATTTTAAAAGAATCTAAATTTATACTCTTACCCAGACTTTAGATGATCATTACACATTCCTTTGCTCTATTGCTGAACTTAAATGTACCCATCCAATAAAGCCTATTTTACTGGGTGTGCTTCCATAAAACATTGACATTTTATCATATCGTAAAGTTAGAATTTATTCTAAATACATCACTATTTCCCTAAAGATAAATCCAAGTGAATCAAACATTAAATGATGTAGCAAAATGTGTTATTGTAAAACGAAATTCCTCTAAACACGTTAATAATCTCTAATGTTGATAAGTAAACAGCTGTGATGTTCTCTTTTTAACACTTCAGTCTCACTAAGGTCAACAGTTTTAATTCTCTCTCATTCCCGTCAATTCCTATTAGATACAAAGAGAAGCACATCATGTTTATGAGACAGGCTTCCTTTTCCACTCAGCATATAAGAGCTCCTATTATTCTATCTTAAAAGTTACTGAATGTACCTTTGAATGTTTGATAAGACAATGACGGGCATTCATCAATAAGAGGCTTGCATATTTTAATTCCAAAAATCATCAGTCAAACTCAAGCACCTAAAGGAATAAAAGTTTCCACGGATTAAAAATTCTTATTTTTCAGCTCCAATGTATTTTCAGTAGGGCTTGAGTGGGAGTAAGGAAGGTAGGGTATATTCATGTACTGTGGTAACAAATTACCACAAATTTAGCAGCTTAAAATAACATCCATTTATTAGGTCACAGTTTTGTAGGTGGGAAATCCAAGCAGGTGCAACTGGGTTCTATCCTCAGAGTCTCACAAGGCCAATATCAAGGTGTCACCAGAATGGGTTCTTATGTGGAGGCTCTGGAAAAATATTTGATTCCAAGCTCATTAAAGATACTGGCAGAATTCAGTTCTTTGTGGGTGTTAGACTAGGTATCCCCTTCCTAGCTGGCCATCAGCCTGGGTGCAGGGCGGGGTGTGTAGGATGGAGTAGAGGCACTCAGCTCCCTAAAGCCTGCTTGTATTCACTGGCATGTGTACCCTCCATCTTCAAATCAACAAGGGAGCATCAAATCTCTCCGACCTTTCATTTTCCTACCAGCTGGAAAAACATCTCTGCTTCTGAAAGGGATTCTAAATAATTAGATGAAGCCTACCTGGATAATATCCCTATCTCCAGGTCAGCTGTACCATATAACACAACGTAATCATAATCATAGGAACCATCTCTCATCATATTCACAGGTTCCAGGAATTAGAGTGAGGAATCTGGGGGAGCATTTTTAGAATCCTGCCTACCAAACAGAGAATTGGAAAAATTCAGATTAGGCTCCAGATGTTAGAGTTTATGAAGTTAGATGCCAGGCCAAAGATGTCTTACTGGGGGAAGGGCATTCAGGGGCACAGTCTAATGCTATTAGCACTAGGAAGAGTGTCAGACCTTAAGTTTTTTTTTTTTTTTTTGCAAATTTCACCTTGGAGAACTGCTGAGGGCCTCTTGTCATGTAGATGAGTCATTATAACACATTTTATCATTTGACAATTCTTCAAAAATGCCCCTCTTCCAAAATGGCTCTATTATTCTCTACTGTCTGATTTATAAAATATATGTATCTAACTGGACTTTCTTTTTGCTTTAACTTCTGTGTGTTGGGCAAGGGTGGTAATGAAGTCATTCTTCATTTCCCAGAACCTTGTAAAACAGGACTGTATACTAAATAGCACCACTGCTTCCTGCTACGGGGTGGAAAGTGGGAATGAATCCTTTGCTCTGAGCACCTCTGTGGATTTGTGCATTCCTGGTACAAAAAGCTAGCAGATCCACTTCTGGGGTCTGGTTCTGTGGAACGCTTTTATTTGTTTTATTCCCAAGCAATTAGAGTAAGTCATGTTTCTCCTGGTTAACCACTAGGTGTTACAACCTGAACACAATGCCCACAGTCCTGTTGATGGAGAAGCAAGATGTGGGGATTCAGTCAGGGCAGGCATGGCTGGTGGGGAGTGCGGAGGGGATGGTTTTTCCCTATCGAGTGCAAGAAAGAGACAGAGGCCTGCGATTTGTTGCTAACAGTTGGTGGTATAGAGAACCCTGTGATAGTCATGTTCAGAGCCTCCAGTGCTTAAGATGAGTGGTGTGCTGCTTCAGGGCATTTGTTTAAAAAGCTCAGTGGAGCAAGAAAAGACAAGGAAGCACATGAAGATTAATTCTGAAGTTCTTGTTAAAACCAAACACTTTAATCCTGGGAAAAAGGGGGAAAAAAATCTCTTTGTCTAGTACATTCAGCTGAGTTCATCTTCAGAATTACCAGGAGGCTGATGCACCTGCAGTGAGGAGGGAAGTGTTCAACACAATTTCTTATCCTCTGAGTCAGGTTTCAGTTCATCTACTGTGTCCACTGTGTCTGTCACACGCCAACAGATCTTTATTTGGAACTGATCACTATAATGATTTTGAGATTAACTTGATGAATCAAAAGAACCAAATAGGGAGAAAACTTACAAAAATACAGGGTGGGGGGGAGGCAGTGTTTATTTCCTGGCATTCATTTTTTTTCATGTTATTAGCTGTAAATGCAAAAACAAGGCAAGAAGAAAGAATGGATCACAGATGCCTTCCTAAAAACATGAAGACCACTTAAAAAGGCTTTATGCATATAATTTTGAAATAATACACATTCGTTGCCAATGTTTTATAAATTCCTTACATAATTCAGTCAATAGTCCCTCAACTGAGGAGTAAGTTCTTAGAGGGCAGGTTTATTCTTCAGTCACCATTTTAAACCAAATGATAAATATTTATTATACATTTCTTGATTAACTGACTGACTCCGGAAGGGAAGGTTGAAGGAGGAAAGGAGGGAGAGAAGGGATAAGGAAGAAAGGAAGGAAGGAAGGAAAGGAGCGAAGGGAAGACTGATTTGGAACACATTTGGGGATTTACTATAGGTCACAGAAGGAAGTTAAGAATGCAAACACTGACTGAACTCCAATTACATGCACATACGTTTGATCACAAGCACGTGATAATTCAATGCTTTGTTCCACAGCTTACTAACCTATGGGGAGCCAACCTCCTAAGCAAATGAGTTTTAGAGCTTTGTTTTGCATTGGAGTCTTAGTCATTACGTTTGGAAAGATTCCCCTGAAGCAACTATGCACAGTTATTAGAAAGACAGCCTCCTTACAGAGTAGCCACAGCACAGCACTGAAACACAAGAGATCCATTTGGGGCCTTCCTGATTTAAACTATAGTTAAACATGACCTGAGGGAAATTATACTAAAGAAAAACTTTAGTATTTCTTTATGGTAGCTCAAGGCCAGTGATCCCCTAAAACACAGACTCTGATAAATGGTCCTGTAATATCTGCATTTGGTGTTTCACTTGGAGATGCCCAAACAGCACAAGCAGCTATATGTTTCACCAGATGTCGAAGGGGTCCCTTGAAGAGAGAGCTATAGAAACCTGCCCAAGCTTGCTCCTGTTGTCAGCAAGTTCTAGAAGAGATAGCAATGCAAGAACCTGAAACATCTATAATCAACCCCGCACTTAGTTAACATATTGAAGATATCTACCCCAGATTTCATCTGAAAAAGAGTTAAGATAAATTATCTGGGAGTTGCTGGGGAAATATCCGGAACATATTTAGAAAAATTCTGAAAGTGATGAAATGGATTCACAGTCTCTCCAGAATGAACCTGAGGCTTTGTCCAGGTCCACAAAGGCAAAGTGGAAGGATGAATGGATGCCGTCATTCCTCCTTCCTGTACTCACTGTACACACACTGCTGCTTACGCATAGCGCTCTTCCCCACGAAGAGAGAACCAGCTTTAAGGTCTTTCAAAAAAATACTCCTGAGTATTTTTCATTCTGAGTTGATCCACAAGTTGAAAACCTATTTGCCAACATTTGACTAAACCATAATTTCAGAATTCTTCATCAGTCTTCCCTGAGCTGCACAGAAACCCCATGTTATATACAATCATTTTTTTAGTTGAAGTATGGTTGACGTACAATATTATATTAGTTTCATGGGTACAACATGGTGATTTGGTATTTTAATAGATTACACACCATACACAAAAATAAACTCAAAATGGATTAAAGATTTAAATGTAAGACCTAAAACCACAATCTGACAATAGATTGTATATGGTATCTTTCAAGTAGTTCAGAGTCTTTACATATAATTTAGATTTTACCCTAATTTATGCTTCACCTTCTCCCATTCTGAACCACAATATTCTCTCTAGATCTTTTGTTGTTGTTGTTGTTTTTGCTGTTGTTGTTGTTTTTTCTTTTGTGGTACGTGGGCCTCTCACTGTTGTGGCCCCTCCCGTCGCGGAGCACAGGCTCCGGACGCGCAGGCCCAGCGGCCATGGCTCACGGGCCCAGCCGCTCCACGGCGTGCGGGATCCTCCCAGACCGGGGCACGAACCCGCGTCCCCTGCATCTGCAGGCAGACTCTCAACCACTGCGCCACCAGGGAAGCCCCTCTCTAGATCTTTTTAATCCCTTCACGTTAATTGGGTAGTTGTAAAATAGACTCATCAAGGAATGCAGTGGTTTTCAAGAATGCCAAGTTACTAAAAGTCTGGCTTTGGTTACCTATTAGGAAAAAACAAAAACACTGTTGATCATTATTTATGATGCTTCATTTTACAATGTGGGAAACATTCCCTCAGATGAAAGTGAGTCATTTAACATTTACATTTCTCAACGGATATTCACTGAGGGAAAGTATACACCAATTAACGGGAAGGATCTGTCTAGAGATAAGAAACATTAAAATGAGATCTATAGAACTTCTTCTGACCTCTAACCACATAAACGAAAGCCTTGCAAACATTGTCCCTGTCACAGCCAATGCACGGAGAGTATCCAACTCAGTAATTATGCCTTAGAAATGTTTAACCATGAGCCAGAAAAATGAACTACCAAGACCTGAAGCTAAATGCCACTGCAACTGCAGTCTTCACTCTACAGAAGGAACCACCTCTACGAAGGCACTGCAGATTCTACAGCCTTTAATGGCTTTCCTCTTACTTCTTACTCCCCATATTAAGACCTCATATCTAATTAAGACTCTTAGAGCTAACAGAATGGAAATTTTTAGTTAAAATCATATATAAAAATGAGCAAATAAATTTATTTAAGGTCTGGACCACCAGTGGACATGATATTACTACCAGACACACCACCATTGGAAAAGTAAAGTGGAAAGCTCGTTGGACTTGATGAATTTTGTGCATCCCATACTGACTGGCAACCTTCTTGCTGAGGGACCTTGGAAAGGCCACTGAACCTCTCTGAAGCTCAATTTAAAAAATACTAAAGGTTTACTATGTTCCATGGATTCTACTAGACCTTAGAACAAAAATATGAATATAAAACTACCTCTTGCCATGGAAAGCACAATTTCTAAAGAGGAGACAGAGAGATCAAAAGTGACTAGGTTTCCTAGGGCATGTAGTGAACACAGACCTCATCGGTCTCACAAATTTGTTTTATATAAACATGCTTTGTAAACTTCTATACAATGTGTATTTGTATGATCACTGTTTATTTGGTGCCTGTTGCACTAAAACTGGACTTCAAGGATGTTAAATCACTTGTCCAAGATAACAGCTCCTAAGAAGTTGCAGAAACAGGGTTTGAAACTGGATCTGACAGAGAGTACAGCCTGATCAATTGCCAACATGCTATACAGCACCTCTTATGTGCTTCTCATAATAATAAAGTGGTGGTCTTCTCTAAAGTAATGTGTCATGCCTCAAGTATCTGCTAGGCCCTTCACCGTGGTAGCTACCTCCAATAGCTAATTCCAACCCTGGTTTCTATAGCATCTAATCAAGGGAGGAGAGAGTATGGGAAGACGATTGAAACTATACCAGTAAGAGTTATTCTCTATTCATTGAGAGCAGATCTTAGCTTTTGGCCAGCCTAGCTAGAGTCACTAAAGAGGCAACCATAATCTAGGGGGTTTATAGTACAGAAGTCATCCTGACCACACCCCTGACCACACCTCTGTGTCAGAGGAGATTTGAACTGTCACAGCATTAGCGATTATGATTTTCTATTTATGTAATATTTCATTCATGACTGCTCAGGACATGATCTTTAGCTAATTAAAAAAAACTTTAAAAAAAAAATATAGACCACTCAAAGATGAAAGCAGAAATTCAGACAAAACCAAAAAGGAACAAAACTCAGTTTCAGAGAAAATGTCACTGGACAAATCTGGAAATAACAGAGGTAATAGTGGCCTAAGAACAAAGAAATAATATGTAAAATCCAGAATGATCTGGTAAAAGCTCCTTGAACAAAATAAAGTTCTTGCTCCCAACATGCAGAAGGAGAATCACTTCAAAGTGAGAAGCAGGGAAGAACCATGGTCTTAATAATAGAGAAAAGAAATTGTTTTTGCTGAAGAATGAATCACTGACTATAGGGAAATAGCAAAAGATACTAATGAGAACAACCAGATTTTTTGAGCATCTTCCCTATTCTAAGCTCTGTGGTGGTTATGAAGTTTAAAGACCTCATTTAGCAGAGGGGGGTAAGAGAAAAATAGCCTTGTGATCGGTGGGTGATAGAGATTAGCCCAGAGCACCATGAGAACACTTCTGAAATACAGCACTATTGAGACAGGAAGTAGAAGGAAAGGCTTCCCAGAAGAGGTTTCAGCTACTCTAAGGCTTGAAGAATGTGTGGGAATTACTGAAGCAAAGAAGGAGAGGAAGCACTTGGAATCAAAGATGCAGAAGACATTTCAGGAGTTCCATGAGAAGTTCAATTAAAAACCAAATGAGAGGGACTTCCCTGGTGGTGGCAGTGGTTAAGAATCCGCCTGCCAATGCACAGGACACGGGTTCGAGCCCTGGTCCAGGAAGATCCCACATGCCTTGGAGCAACTAAGCCCGTGCGCCACAACTACAGAGCCTACGCTCTAGCGCTCACACGCCACAACTACTGAAGCCCGTGCACCTAGAGCCCACGCTCCGCAACAAGAAGCCTGCACACTGCGACGAAGACCCAATGCAGCTAAAAATAAATAAATTTATTTAAAAAAAAACAAATGAGAGATCTCAGGCCATTGTTTCCTAGCCAGTGACATTTAAGGAACAGTCTACAGTGTTGTCGCATTGAGGCAAAATATGTGTGTTTCTCCTGCTGAAACTGACTCTCATTTGGTAGGGATAAGCCTCCAAAACAATTGATATTGTAAGGAGTAGGAAAACCACTGACTTAAAAATCAGACCGATTTGGATTTAAATCCTTACTCTACAGCCCCTACCTGAGTGATCCTGGGCACATGGTTTGACCTCCTCGAATCTCAGCTGAGCCTTTGGCAGTTCCCTCACAGGTGTACAGTGAGGATTAAATGGTGTCCTATGTAATTGAGTATAACGCCCTATATAGCTTCAGTGCTATTGATATTATAATTGTTGCTAATACATATGAAAGAACATTAAACTTGGAATCTGGAGACACTAAATGCGTGCGTGACATTAGACAAGGTGCTAACCACGCTGAAACTCAGACTGCTCATCTATTAAAAAAGAAAGAAAATTTCCACCTATAAGATTGTTTTAGGAATTACATGTGGTAACATCTAAGAAAGCACCTAGGGCGGTATCTAGCACATACAACGACGCAAGTGAATTTTACTTAAATATGAGTCTGAAATACCCACATTTAGAAACACAAAGTTTAATACAAAATGTGCTTTAGTGAATAAGAATAGTAAATTATTACTTGTAGTGTTCCTCTGTGTTGGGCATCTTTTAGACATTTTATGTATACTTTCTCATCTGGTCCTAAAGATCACCCTTTTTATTTTCTTGAGAAGCACAGTCACTTGCTCAAGTTCTCACAGCAATTTTTTGACCATTTGAACACCATCTTTAAAAGGCTTCTAAATTTTCAAGGGTTCTTTGTTTCACTATGGTAAAAGGATCTAAGAGTCCAGCTATGAAACCAGTTCCAAAGAAACAACATCATCATCATCATCATTATCCATCGACCAACACCGAGGGGCTGTCATGCCTTTGAGGAGGCATGGAAATCCCTAACCTCTTAGAACCCACACTGTAGCTCTGTAAACAGATTCGTCTTCTTGATGCAGTCTGTACTGGAAACAGATTGATGGTGCAGTTATTAGTGCTAGATGCATTACGAGGACATTAAAACTGCATCTGACCGGGGTGATAAAGGGAGCATTCCAGAAGAGAAAGGACCCGATCGAGGGTTTGAAGAATGGGTAGCCTTCTGATATTCAGAGTTGGGTGGGAGATATTCTAACCTGAAGAAACCACATGGGCTAACACGGGAAAAGAGAGAGCACAAAGAATATTCTGGGAATGATAAGCAGTAACTTTGAGAGGACCAGAAAGACCATATCGGACCACAGTGAATAATGGGGCTGAATAGGTGAGTTAGGACCACATTTAAGGTAGCCCTGACTACTAGACTTAACAATAATTATAACTACACTTAAAATAATCATAACAACTCTCATTTATTAGCATTCACCAATGTTAGGAAGAGATCAGCACTTCAATATTTAATTCCTCCTACCACTTTATGAGGTAGATATTACTACCTTTTACAGATGAGGAAACTGCCATTCAGGAAGGTTGTTACTATCCCAAAGTTACAAACTAATGGGGGCAGAGCTGGGACTCAGATCCAGGTCTATCTGATTCTAAAGATGTGTTTTTAATGATTATAGAGTCATTGCCTCTTGAAATATTCTAGTATTTCCTTGTGAAGGAAAGGAATTTACTTAAAGGCTTTAATTTGAATCCCTTCCCCACAATTTTCTGAATGTTAATTTTCAGTCCTCTCCTTCCTTGACCTATCGGCATTTACCATAGTTGGTCATTCCTTCCTCCTTGATATACTTCTTAATTTGCTTTAAAGGACAAAACACTGTCTTGATTTTTCATGTGCTTCACCTTCTCCATCTTCTTTAGAGAAGTCTCTTCTCCTCAGCCTCCTACTGTTAGGGTTATTCAACATTTCATGTACCTCTTCTTGTCTCCATCAACTCACTCCCACTGGTAATAATCCCATCTAACCTGACTGCCTTTAAATATTTTCTATGTGTTAATGACTCTTAAAGTGATATCTCTAGCCCAGACCTTCCTCTGGAAGTCTAGACTCATCCAACTGATTTCTTTACTTCTCCACTTGATTGTCTAAAACTGAACTCCTGATCTTACCCCATACAAACCAGCCCCTTTGCATTCTTAACTTTTTGACAGCAATTCTATCGTCACCATTGTTTAGGTCAAAGCTGTGACATCATCTTTGGCTTCTCATTTTCTCTCACACTCCATTGTCTAGAACTTTGGATATGTTCAAAATATCCAGAATGTGATCACTTCTGACTACCTGCCCTGCTATCACCCAAGTGTGAGTCACCACCACTTCCCACTCGCCTATGCAAGCCTCCTTCCTCCTATGCTGCTTCTACCGTCCCCCCTGATGGTCTATTCTCAGCACAACAGCCACACCATTCCTTTCAACCATAACTCAGGTCAGTCAATAGCCCTATGTAGTTGATTTCATCCTTTACTTCACTCAGTAGCTCCATAATGGCACTGGCCTCCTTAGTCTGATTTCCAGTTTGCCCTAGATGTGTCTCCTGCCTGGAGGGTCCTTTCCCAAATATCTGCCTGGCTCTCACCTCTTTCAAGACTCAGCTCAGATCTCACCTTTCCAAGGAGGTCTATCCTGATCATCCTATGATCAGCCCTTAAAACTGCCACTGCCCACCAGCACTCCTGACCACACTTATCAGGATCTAATTTTTCTTTTCTTCCCACAGGGCTTACAACCTTCTAACCATATCATATCAATTACTTTTTTATTTATATGTTTATCGTTCATTGCCTACTTTCCCCAGGAGAACGTAAGCTCCTTGAGGACATTTTTCTCTGTTTTGTTCACTCTTCCCAGTTCTCAAACGACTACAAATTGCCTGGTATGAAGAAGGTGTGTGTCTAATAAGCATTTGTTTACATTCAAGTGCTGAAAAAATGAAATAAACAAACAGACGCGGTTTGCATACTGTTCCCTTTGCTTACTTTGTCTCCCTCTCTTCCTGGACATGTTTTCCAAGGGGCGTTTGTCTGGGGAGCCAGTCCCTAGAGGGAGCCAACCCGTGGAGCAGCCCTTCGGGGCTGGGGCAGACCAGTCTCCCCCTCCACCCCAAAAGGGACGACAGAAGCCTGAGACCCTAGGCTGTGGACAGTGTTCTGGGAAGGTGGTGCCGCCTGGGCCCTGCTTCTCCGGGTGCTCACTAAGGAATGAGGGCCTGAAACAAATCTCATCCACTAGAGGGTGTGGGAAGGCAGCATGAAGAAGTCTGCAGGTCAGTTAATGTCCTACAGGGTGAACCTAGGGGTGCTGGTGTGGGGAAGGAGGAGGGCTCCGCCCTAGGACTTGGCCTGGTGAACATGGAGAGGGGCCAGCGGCAGTGCCCCCAGGAAGTCAGCTTCTTTAGTGAGGGGTCCCTCCCCCAGACTACTCTAGTCCTTTCTCTGAGCCTGCTTCCTCACCTTAATTGGGGCTAAAGTCATGCCCGCCTAATCCAGGCTCACAGCAGCCAGAGGGTCTTTTGGGCACTCAGGTGTCACCCCATCCGTCCCCCCACCCCAGCACTCGGTCTCCATACTGGCCTAGGCCTTCTGGAGTCAGGCACTACCCCCAGCCCCTGGCTTCCGCTCTGCTGGGGCCACCAAAAGACGCTGTGGCTAGAAAACCAACCCAGGCCCTTGCCTAAAGCCACAGGGCAGGCGTGAGCCTAGAAAGGTCCTTTACATACCCTGGCCTCTGGAACTGGCCCTCGGGGAGAGCGGGTGCTTGACCAGCGGAGCAGCCTGAACTTGGCTTCCAGAAGGAGAAGTGGGGCGGCGGGAGGTCCCAGGAGGGAGGGAGGAGGGGCATGGGAATGGACCAAAACAAACACACAAAAACAAAACAAAACAAAACCTCCCAACTCTTAGATGAGAACGTTTACTACTTCTATAGTGAATCCTTCAATGAAATATTTACTTTTATCCCCCCAAAGTAAAGTAATTTACATCTTCTAAGAAGTGACTACATCATGCCTGGACACTTTGTAAAACTTAGGAAAGGGGCCGATAAGTAAAGCAGATTGTCCTCGAGATGCAGGTCTTTCTATATGCAGGTCTTACATTGAAGGCACACTGCAAGTGATCAATAAATACTTGCGGAATGAAATAAATGACCACATTTCAGATTACAATAGGATAGCCAGGATCTGATCTCGAAATATGTATGGGGAAACAAATTGAACATAATTAGGAAAAAGTAGGCTTGACATCACAAAATGGCTCTGATTCCCAAATAGCAAGATTTCTTATGCACATATTCAATGACAAAAGAGCAGGCTGAGAGGGACAAAAGTCACCTACTTTCCCTGCGCTCTAACTTGAATGTGTGATGGGAAACCTATACAGAAAACACTATGAGGAAAAAATCAGAAATGTTAAAGCTCAAACTTTCTCCAAGAAAAGAAAACTAACTTAAAGTAAGATCACAAGGTGCAGTATCACACACTTACACATATATGTGAAGGCTCACACACACAACACACCCCACCGACACAGTAATAAAAAGTAGCCATCCAGTCTTAAAGAATACGTCCAAGAAATTAAATATAATTAGCCTTCCTTTTATATATCTGTATTATTGTTTTCGTGGGAAAATTTTATAAGTCAGCACAGAGTCAATATTGAGAAGTCTATCTGTACTGATTAAAGTTTGCCCTCTAGTGAAAGGCCCTGGCCCCTTTTTGCCAAAAACTCTCTTTACAGGTGAACCTCATCACTGTATTTCTAGATTTCTGAATGCAGTTTGCCTTGGTGTAGATTGAATTTTTGTTTCAGAGTACAAAGTTGCTAGCTTATAAGTATGTAATCTTCTTTTCCTACAGTGTTTGTTTTGTGTGTGTGTGTGTGTGTGTAATTATCAAACTTTGGCTTAATGAAAGTAGATCACACTGATAGCTCATGATACTAGTCTTATTCACCAAAAGATCCATTTTTCTCTGCCTTCTTCTTAGCAAAGAATTAAAATAACAAATAATCATCCTCTTTTTGATGTCACATATATGGCAGCAGAAAATGAATTTTGTTATGTCTTGCTATATCAGTATTCACTAAAATCTTCTGGCTTGACTGTGGCCTTATTTTTATATAAAGCTTAAAAAGAGAAAACATTAAACAGGGGTATAAAATATTTGTCATTTTTACAGCCTTACTCCCAAACCTTAGATGAGAAAGGTTACTTCTTCCTTAATGGATCCTTCAATAAAATGTATTTATTTTTATACCCCCATGACTTCACAGTGTGCTGATATAGTAGTTTCCAAGATATCACATATTTTAAATCCCGTGTTTCTTCACAATGTCAATGAGGGAGAGACAAAAGGCTGACAAGAAAAAAGTCCCTTGTATGAAAAGAACCAATAAATAACTTGAAAAAATAATAAGAGAAAAAATTTTAAGTTATAATAGGTAGATGGGTTTACATTTGAAAAATGACTCATTTGAAGTATTCTCTACAAATTTCTTCCTATAAACAATGTTTCATCAATTCTTGACATCCGTAACAATAACGAAATATCCTTCCACATTTTCATGTGTGTTATTTTCTAAATGGTATAATAAAAGCTGTCAGTTACTCCCCTGCATACTAACAGAAAAGTGAAATTCTTTGTTCTATGTGTGATTGCATTTGCACATTATAGAACTATGAAATATTTACAAAGGGAAGGTTAAATCAATACAGCTCTAAAATTTGTACTTCAGTCTTCAGGGATTTATATCATCTTGATTTAATGAAGTATGAGGAGTGAGAATGTTGACATATAGAAAAAAATATTTCGGTTTCCTCTTTATTGTACATACAGAAAGTACTGAAGTAGAATTCGTTGATACCTAAGCAGTAGCTAATTATTACCCATTTGATGCCTCAAATCTCATGGTGAAAAACAGACACCAACTATCAAAAAGAAAAAAATGTGATGCATACTATAGTAAAGAAATACTGTCCCTTCATCTAACTTAGCTTGTCAAAAATCTTTTAAATTATTTTGTATTTTAAAATTCTATTTAATTCTTACAATACAAAGAATAGTCCAGATATGTAAAAGTAGAATTATATTAGTTATAACAACTTATGCTTATTATATTCTTTAGATATAATGTATTTGATTTTCATATATTGATTATTTATGCTTACACATCTCAACAGTATATATTAGACCTATGGATATAAATTCTCCTATAGCAGTACAGGACTATGCTCAATAAACAGAACAGAAACCTTTCCTCCTATTTGCAGAAACAGCCAATCTCACAGTTTGTTCCAGTGAGAGCTTTAATGAGGATGTATAAAGGTTGCAGAAGAGAAGCAAAGAGCTTTGTAAAATGTATTTTTTTAATAAACGGATGAAACATACTTAGAATAATAAGCATTTATAAAAAGGCACAGGACACAGATATAGAGAACAAACTAGTGATTACCAGTGGGGAGAGGAATGGAGGAGGGGCAAGGTAGGGGTAGCAGATTAAGAGGTACAAACTAGGGGGCTTCCCTGGTGGTGCAGTGGTTAAGAATCTTCCTGCCAATGCAGGGGACACATGTTTGAGCCCTGGTCCGGGAAGATCCCACATGCCGTGGGGCAACTAAGCCTGTGCGCCACAACTACTAAAGCCTGCACGCCTAGAGCCCGTGCTCTGCAACAAGAGAAGCCACCACAATGAGAAGCCCACGCATAGCAACAAAGAGTAGCCCTGCTACCTGCAACTAGAGAAAACCCACAAGCAGCAACGAAGACGCAACACAGCCAAAAATAAATAAAATAAAATAAATTTATTAAAAGAAGAGGTACAAACTATTATGTATACAATAAATAAGCTACAAGATGTATTGTATAACATAAGGAATATAGCCAATATTTAAAAATAACTATGATTGGAATATAACCTTTAAAAATTGTGAATCACAATATGCTGTACACCTGTAACTTACATAATATTGTATATCAACTATATCTCAATAAATAAATGTTCAAAATAGCTGAGAATAACAGTAGTATAGTAACTAAGAGCAAAAAAAGACATAGGATTTATAAAGAGGAAATGCAACTTGCTTCTTTTATAAAATTGATCCATTCAAGTTCACATTGTTACGTATTATATATTTTCTATTACCTCATATAAACTAGAAAACTTTTGAACAATTAACATCAATTGAAAGATCAGACTGTCAGAAATGCTGGCTGTAGATGCCTTCAAAATATTCACTAGAAAGGCCCAATGACTGTAAACTCCTGATGTAAAAGAGATCAAATGGGAAAGAACAAAATTTTGATAAACCTGAAACTCTAGTTCTGACAATTATCTCCTCTGGGACCTCTAAGATAAATCTCTTTATCTCTCTTGAACCCCAATTATAGTCCTATAAGAGATAAATAAACCTGCTTTCCTGCTTACTTCACACAACTATTTTAAAGACCCAAAGATATAAAATACTTTGCAGTCTGTTATGTAATTCTGAGGGGATATAAAAATCAGTTTCACCTCTATATTACGTATTGCTGAAGTTTCCATTAAAACAACTCAAAAGTAACTAACAACTATTTATTGAGCACAGATTCCCCAGCACACATCTGTTAAAAGGCAGGCAACCAGAGCCTCCTTGAGCATGCAGCAGTGGAAAGAGGAAGTGGAAATTAAATTTGAAAAGTGAAGCAAACAAATTTCATTGCAGTAAACTAAACATAATTTTTTATTATCCATATTCAACTGGAAATGCTTATCTCATATTTTATTATACTTCACATGGGCCTCTTAATTAAGTAATAATTTTATTATGTGTCTTGGCCAATGTTCCCCAGAAAATAGAACATTAGAAATAGCTTTAAGTGCTAACGTGTACTTAGGGACTGCAGTACCAGGGAGGAGAAGAGAGACACAAAGAGAGTGAAGCAGGGATGAAGCGGGTGGGTGGGGGGTGGGGGGGTTGATTAAGGAAACATGCTATCAGGTGGCTGCTGATAAATGCAATTGATTGCTTGATTTCTTGAGCCCTTCCTTTGAGAAAACATATACATAGACTAAATCTCAGGCCCATTCTTTGAGTGCACAGAGAATGAGGAAAAGGGAAAGGGAAATAATATGTTACTAACTTCCACGGAAGTTTTTGCTACACTGGGTATTAACTCTTGTTGCCTCTCAGAACCCTACAGTGACCCATGTTTAGTAAACAGGGAAGCCCTGAAACAGAGGTGAGACAGCTATACGACTTGAGATTAGACAGTGTTAGATTCCACCCATGTGAAGTCCCTCAGAACCCATAGCAGCAGCTGATCCACAGACTGTTGGAGCTGAAAGGATCAGAAATGGGGCAGAAGAGATGGCTGGAATCCCACAGATAGAGTACTCACTACAGTCCAGTTTTATTCTTACAAACACCTGACTAACCTTATCCTGCTGACATTCTCATGCTGCCAGTATGTCCCAAAATGACTACTGAGCTAAAATTTCAGCCTATTTCAAGTCTCCTTTGATCATACCATGTTGCAACCGAATTAAGCACCCTTTAGAGTCACACATCACTAAAGGAAACACTCCTATTTATTGGACATGGTGGAAAATACTATGAGAGCTCTTATCATACCATTATTCCACTAATAATTCCCAATCTCTAATGCCAATGTAAAAAAAAATGTTATGATCTTGGTGTTTTCCTCCTATAAATGATACTAATTATTTAGCACTCTTGAACTAAGACTTGCACACTGCTGAGCGCCCATTAAGTTGCTTTGCTTGTTATTTCAAAGAAAGTCAAGAGGGAGGCATTTGAAATTATCATGTGAATGAGCAAGTCGTACACTTCAGCAGCCCAAGCTTGGACAATGGATCAGCCACCTTAGAAATAAGTTGTTCCTCCCTTTCCAAACTCTTGTCAATTTGAGCAAGGCTACTTTCTCCCTGTTCTCTTCTGTCCAATCTATTTTATCATTTAGTGATTTTAGGGAGAGAAGGAGGTGATTTTTATTAGCTGGCTCATTTATCTTAAGATGGCAAGATGTGTCAATAATTAGGAATCAAAATATTTTTCTGGCCAATTTAGGCTAATCAGTTCAAAGTGATTTTTGATCCACTGAACAATTTAAATAAAAAACAAAGCCAAGGGCTTCCCTGGTGGCGCAGTGGTTGAGAGTCCGCCTGCCGATGCAGGGGACGCAGGTTTGTGCCCCGGTCCGGGAGGATCCCACATGCCGCGGAACGGCTAGGCCCGTGAGCCATGCCGCTAAGCCTGTGCGTCCGGAGCCTGTGCTCCACAACGGGAGAGGCCAGAGCAGTGAGAGGCCCGCGTACCGCAAAAAAAAAAAAGGAAAATACTGATTTTAAGTATAATATGAAAGGTTAAATATATATTTTGTAATCTCTAACATAACTAAGAAAAACTATACAAAGATATACAGACAAAAACAGAATTGATAAATTAAAATGAGATATTAAAAAAATTCAAATATCACAAGAAAGGGCAGGAAGGGGGAAACTGAAGTACAAGAAAGGGAAAAACAAACAAGTATTTAAATTGTAGACTTAAATCCAAACATGTCACTAATTACATTAAATGCAAATTGTTAAATGCACCAATTAAACAACAGACATTCTCAGAATTACTAAAAGCATGAACCAAGTCCTCTCTGTGAAAATCTCACTTCAATTCAACGATACAGGTTAAGTTAAAATCAAAAGGATGGAAAAAGATATATAACACAAGCACTAATGAAAAGAACTCTGCCTTCCACAAAAATTAACTCAAGATTGATCACATATTTAAATGTAAAATGTTAAACTATAAAACATTTAGAAGAAAAACTTTGTTATCTAGGACTAAGCAGATAGTTCTTAGATATAACAACAAAAGCATGATCCATAAATGAAAAAACTAATAAACTGACCTTCATCAAAATTAGAAACCTTTGCTCTCTGAAAAATATTGCTAAAGGAATGTAAAGAGAAGCTACTGACTGGAGAAAATCAACTGTAAATCATTTGGATCCTCAAACCCAAAACTCAACAGTATGAAAACAAACAACCCAGTTAAAAATTGGGCAAAAGACTTGAAGAGATAATTCACCAAAGAAGATATACAGATGGCAAATAAGCCTACCTAAGGGTGTTCAACATCATTAGTCAATAGGAAACTTCAAATTAAAACAATGATGTTGTATTACTATGCCTCATCAGAAGAACTAAAATTAAAACTACTGACAATTCCTAGCGCTGCTGATGAAGCAGAGCAACTGGAACTCAAATACACAGCAATGATAGCAACGCAAAGGGCAAAGACTCCCTTATAAATTAAACACAAACCTACCATATGACCCAGCTATCCCACTCCTAGGTATCCTAGAGAATTTAAGACATATATTTGAAACACATATAACATATAATTTAAAACATAAACATATATGTTTGTGGCAGCATTATTCATAATTGCCAACAATTAAGAATAACACGAATGCTCTTTGATAACTGAATGGATAAACAATGTGTGGTACATTTATACAATGGAAACTACTCAGCAATAAAAAGGAACAAACTATTGATACACACAACAACTTGGGTAAATCTCAGCGTCATTATGCTGAGTGAAAAACACCACTTTCAAAATGTAAGGCCAACTGGCCCGAGGCAGGGGAACACAATCAGACTCCACAGACCGAAACTTTCCGGACCACCCAGTTCCAGGAACTGACCTGGGGACTTTCCACCCGGCCCAGCCTTCCCGCCTTTCGACGGGCGGGACTAAGACTGATGCGGCCGGCACCGGATATTGCCACGATACCCGAAGAGACCACCAAATAAGGAATAACCTGCGCCCTCCCGGATTCACCACACCCCTTTCCCTTCCTCCCCTATAAATTCTGCCCAAACCCTCGCCCGGGCGCGACTTCTCTGGCCCCTTTCTCTCGGACCAGTGAGCCTCTCCCGGGAGCGTTCCCAAAATAAAGCTTGTTTAAGCTCTCCTCTGTTTCTTGGTGCCGTTCCTTACACAAAATATTACATGCTGTGTGATTCCATTCATAAAACATCTGCAAAAAGACAAAACTGTAGTGACAGAAAACATATTGGCAGTTGCCAGGGATCAGGGATAGGGGGATGGCATGACTATAAAGTGGTAGCAAACTGGAAGTTTTGGTGGTGATCAAACTGTCTGTATTCTGATTTTGACGATGGTAATAAAGATGTATATATTAAAATTTCTAGAACTACCCACTATAAAAGTTTTATCTATTTTGATTTAAAAATTAAAAAAAAATTTTTTTTAATTTAAATACATATGTAAGAAAGCATGAGAGTAAATTAACTTTGCCCTGCAGAGGAAGATGCCTCCAGTACAATCAAACATCAGCTTTACATGTCCTCTCTCACGCAATTTCAGATAATTTTAAAAAAGAACTTTGAGAAGCGGCTTTACACTGTATTTCTCCCCAAGCCCCCCAGATCGTCTATTAATAATATTTTCTAGGCAAGTAACCTTTTAGAATGTAAGAATATACTCCATGCATCAAGTTATTCTGTATTTCAAATTATTATTTCTTTTCCAATAAGTTATTATATAGCATCAAATAGCATTTGTAAGGCAAACTTAAAAGTAAACTAACCTGTTGGAAAACTAATTACTATTCAAAGCATTTATTTTTCCCTGTGTCAAAAGAAATGTGTGTGAAGATGATATAGACCTCCAAAGAATCTGGTCAACCTCAGTCAAAATTACACTGCCTTTGTCTAAGGATGACTTGAAACATCACACAGAAGAATAATTCAATGTGGCACCTTTTTAAAAAATTACTCTTTTCCTGTCTGCTTAATAATTGCAACTTATTAATACCCCATGTGATATCTGGACCATGTTCATGATGATGACACATATTAGATAGCAACGATTTTTGGATACAACAAAGGCAGCATTTTTCACACATATGACCTGGAAGTGAGAGACTTTAAATTCCATTAATGATTTCTTGAGACAGTAGCCTCCCCACTGTGAAGTCCAGAGAAAGGTGTGCATTTGTTGTTAATATATTATCTTAATGTTCCAACCATCTGCCTAAATAAAAACCAGGATCAGGAGATATTAAAATAAATGTCATTTCAAGGAACTAATTTTTATTTATTTATTTTTGGCTGCATTGGGTCTTCACTGCTGCGCGCGAGCTTTCTCTAGTTGCAGTGAGCGGAGGCTACTGTTCGTTGCGGTGAGCGGGCTTCTTATTGCGGTGGCTTCTCTTGTGGAGCACAGGCTCTAGGCGAGCGGGCTTCAGTAGTTGTGGCATGGAGGCTCAGCAGTCATGGCTCGTGGGCTCTAGATCACAGGCTCAGCAGTTGTGGCACACGGGCTTAGTTGCTCCGAGGCATGTGGGGTCTTCCCACACCAGGGCTCGAACCAGTGTCCCCTGCATTGGCAGGCGGATTCTTAACCACTGCGCCACCAGGGAAGTCCCAAAATAAGTGTCATTTCAGAGAGAGAGATAAATTAAGATGTAAAACTCCTTAGCCCTTTTCAATAACTAAATTCGAGAAAATTTAATAACTAGCATAGGAAAATCTTTTCTTCTATCATTGTTGTATTTTGGCTTTCTTACTACTACTTCTGGGTAAAGGACCAAGCTTTTGAAAGCTACTGGCATAAACAGGAAAACACTGAACTGGTGATTATGTTTTGACAGTATAGTGAGTTCAATACTCGACATGGCAACTAGCAGTCTGCTAGTTACTACTGTCCTTGACACTTGACCCAGTGTGAGCAAAGAATCATCCAGTCAACAGCACATCTGATAACAGGTTTGTGGCTGTGGACATTAGTCTCACCTGTCACAGGTAAAAGGAAATCAACATGTATACATAATGGCCTAAGCTCTATTTTAAGAGTGTATCCTTGTATTTCTGAAATCCCAGAATAGGTTGGTTTGGTTTTGTTTGGCTGAACATTTTCTTCTTGGAATGCATGTCTCTTCCTTCTGGGCTTGATCATCAGGAAACAGAGTCCTAGCTATTAAGTTCCACCTGTGCTGCTGTCTTTGCCTGCCTCGCACCTTAGGACATAATCTTATATTCCACAGACATGACTGACTGTGAGTGCACTTTACAGTCATGTCAAGTGCACCCTAGGAGGCTTACACAGCTGCTCATCATCTCTGGCAAAACTTTTAGTTCTCTAACATTGCCTTTGTCCTCCAGTTTCACAGCATTTTCTCTTTCTTATTAGTACATGAAAGAACGCTGAGCATTATAAATTAATAACATGAGACATAGGAGGGAAGGAGAAAGAGCAAACCAGAAACTAGCTCCACATTGGAGCAAATGAAGAGATCAAATGCTAAGTCTTCCTCAGACTCAACAGTTTATCAGAACATGGGACTAATAGAAGTATTGTAAAAAATTCTTACTCCTTCTGAACAGGGATGCTTTCTATGCTCCAATATGACACATTAACTCTGAACTCACATAAGTCTTTTTTAAAGACTGTTTTACCAATTGACTTAGTCTAGTTTCTAGTCCTGGTATTTCTATGCCTTCTACATCTTATGGTACAAAAGAGGCTAACAAATTGTACAGTATGAATTTACGCATAGCCTGCACCTGAAATTTTGCCAGATACTAAGTATATAGAGACAATTAACACCTGGTTGCTGTCCTCTATGTGTCTATATTAAAATGGAGAAGGCATACATAGCAAAACTAAGATCCAGTATAAAGAGAGGAACATAAACAGATGTTCAGAGAATGAATGGTGTGAATGCCCAAGAGAGTGACTTACTCTTACACAGGGCAGTCAAGAAAATACAACAGGCTATGACACAGACCATGGAACCAAGTCAGATGAAGAAGTGGATAAAGGACACCCCAAACCCAAATTCCTCATCCTATTGAATGTTTCCAGTTAGTTGGCAGCACCTTTTTTCAATGGATTCTTTACCTTATAGTATAATCAATATTCTTGCTCATGTTGTTAATGGCCTTTAAAACAAGTATGAATAGAAGTATTGTCAGTTAACAAAAAAGGATCTTCATCCTGAAAAAGAATATTGGTAGCGCTGCAGTTCCAGAGTACTTTCTGAACAGTACTGTCTGTTTTCAAGCTGTAAGTTTAGAATACACATATATTGATTTAAGTGCTAATAGAGGTTAGGGCATACTCAGTCAGGCAGGGTTCTAAAAGCTTTACATGTACTGTATTTCATTGGTTCTAAGATGTACATTTTTTCACATTTTAACAACCTCTGAATTTGGCATATGCCTTACACATGCTGGCATATAATAACTTAACAGGCAGCATTTTCTCTTTCTTATTAGTACATGAAAGAACGCTGAGCGTTATAAATTAATAACATCTTTGTATTGAGGAAATATAGTAGTAACTCATTCAATATTTATAACAATCCTATGTAAAATCCCCATTATACAGAGAAATTAATACACTTGCTTAGGTTCGCATAGCAAATAAGCACCAGAACCAGGGAGTATGGGTTTCCAAGCTTGTGCTCTCGGCTGCTATCCACAATGCCTCTCAAACGACATTGCACAGTACAAACCAGACCTTTCACTCCTCTAATAAGATCACCCTTACCAAAAAGAAATACAAAACGACCTGTTTGTGTTAATTTATGACACAAAATGTTGCCATAGTAGTGTGATTAATAAACAGGAATAATCACACACACAGAAGACAATGGTTTGTCATGAGATGATTAAGATGACCGTGGGAGAAACAGAAACCTCCAAGCAGTGATACAAAGACTCCAGTGCTTTCTACATATGGAAGGAAATTATGCAAAATTGTCATCTTCACTTCCCTATTAGAAGTTGTGAGGGATCAGGCAGAAAGCATCTGGCAGGAACATTGTAGAAAAGATGCCAGCACTGAGTGTATGGTAAAGCTAGCCATTACTGAAGACAGGGTTTCTCCACCTCAGCACTATTGAGATTTTGGAACTCTGTTGTGGGGAGTACTGTTCTTTGTAATGTGGGATGTTTAACAGCACCCCTAGTTCTACCCAGTAGATACCCTTAACACTCCCCAGTTGTGACAAGCAAAAATTTCTTCAGATATCGTCAAATGTCCCCTGGAAGGCATATCACCTTTGTTGAGAGCCACTGATGTTAAGTCTCTTCTATCACCTGATACATTCCATGGCATGTAGAAGATGATCAATGTATGACAATTATGACAGAAATGAAGGATGGATGGATGGGTGAAAGGAAGGAAGAAAAGGCAAGGAGAGAAAGAGGGAGGGAATTGGGAACAAAAGGATTCTACAATATTTACTAATATTCATTGGCAGATAATTTCCAGTATAAACTGAGAGACTAGCTAATAATCATTACTCACTATAAACCAAACAGGAAGATCACTCCTAATTCAAAACCAAATTTTGTAGCTCTTATATGTTATTTTAGAAAGCATGTAAATAAAACATCAACCACCGGAGTGAAAAATACTGTCCCTCAGGAGTGCAACAGTTATAGATCTGATCTCCTTAAGTATATTATAGGTTTACGTAAAAGAATTAATAAACAATGTTATTGACAGACATATGCTCATTTCGCTGAGATAAAATTATAATTGAATTGATAGGTAATGGCCCTTTAAATCATAAGAGTAAAGCTCAAGTGTATTCGTGCATGAACGTCAAGGCAGAATTTCTCTGCATTAGTCATATTACTATTGATATGCTGTCATACTGATATTAATACTCCGACATGAGGCTACATCAATAAAGTGTTAACAAAGTTTTCATATTTTCTGTTCTTATGAGAAAATTTTAGGAAACATAATAAAAAGGAATAGCTCTGTGCTAACAATATAAAATAAACCTATTCCAACTGCATTCACTTATTTAATAAATATTTATTGAGCACCAACTCAGGAATTCTGATATGATATTAAGATTTTGCTTGAAATATATCCATAATAAAAACCTAAATCTATAAACAGTTTCAGCTACATGTAATTAATACATTGTATTTTTATTTGCATTTATACATTCCAATTATAGATCAGGATTTCTTAGTCCTAGAGTAAAATATATAGTTTAAAATAAAAAGTGTTAAATGGTGCCCCCCCAAGATATTCTATCATTAGTTAAAATAAAGTAAAACTACTTTCACCAACACTTTCTCTCTCTGTCTCTCTCTGTGCTCGCAACTACTCTGTATCACTAAGTTTGGGTTTTTTTTAATCATTGGTTTTGTTCTAATTATTGTATCTGTTTTAGAGATGAGCAAATGGAATTTCAAAGAAATTAAGTAACTTGGCTAAGAACACTTCACATCTAGTTACTGAGAAAAATAGTGAAATATCTCAGTGAAATGAGCAAGTTTTTTTTGGTTTTGTTTTCTTTTATCATTCTTAGCACTATTTCCATCACATAATGTTTTCAGACAGGCTGGGATCTGGGACCCTTCCCTGCAATGCTGCAGTGATTACACCTGGACACACCTCTCCTTGAGCAACAAAATACAAAGAAACTGCCTGGGACCAAAAATAACTGCGTGCATGAGCAGTTAGGGCAAATTCTGGACCCAAAAGATACAAAGAGACCAAAAAAAACCCAACTGCCACTTTTGAAGAGCCTGGAGCAAAAACAAGGTGTCGGAGCAAAAGCAGGGTACTGCGGGATGCCCCCTGAACACACCACCACCTAAGGGGTGGGCGAAACACCTAAGCCACCCCTCTGGCCCAACCCCTGGACACACCCCTACCCTCACCCCATTAAGAAACAAGCTCGCCCCCTCCTCAGGGAGCAAGCAAGAGAACCTGTGGTTTGCTCTCGCTGCCGCCTGCTGCAGCAAGGGCCCCAGTAAAGCCTTGCCTGAATTTCTTGTCTGGCCTCTAGTCAATTTCTATTGATTGGGGAAGGCCAAGAACCCTGGTTGGTAACAGTTTCATTCATTTCTTTTGTAATAAAATCAGATTCTTCTGACTTTCCTGTTCAAAGAGACAGATACTTTTAGAGCAACGCTTTTCCAATGGGATGAGCTACCAAAATCATCTGGGTCAGTAAATCTGGGTTGTTCACTATCCAGGCTTTGAGAAATACTGCCTTTAAGAAATAATATATTCATATTGTAGAAACAACAAGTGTCCAACAGTGGATGGCTGGTCCAAGAAAATACAATATATCTATATATATACATACGATGGAATATTAGTCATAAAAAAAAGAATGAAATCTTGCTGTTTGTGACAGCATGGATGGCTCTAGAAGTCATTATGCTAAGTGAAATAAGTCAGACGGAGAAAAACGAATACCACATGATCTCATGTATATTTAGAATCTAAAAAAACAAAAATTGAGCTCATAGATACAGAGAACAGATTGGTGGTTGCCAGAGGTGGGAGGGTGGGAAGTGGGGCAAGTGGATGAAGGGACTGAAAAGATACAAACTTCCAGTAATAAAATAAGTCATCGGCATGTAATTTACAGCATGGCAACTATAGGTAGTAATGCTGTATTGCATATTTAAGAGTTGCTAAGAGAGTAGATATCAAAAGTTCACATCAGGGCTTCCCTGGTGGCACAGTGGTTGAGAGTCCGCCTGCTGATGCAGGGGACACGGGTTCGTGCCCCGGTCCGGGAAGATCCCACACGCCGCAGAGCGGCCAGGCCCGTGAGCCATGGCCGCTGAGCCTGCGCGTCCAGAGCCTGTGCCCCGCAACAGGAGAGGCCACAACAGTGAGAGGCCCGCGTACCACACACACAAAAAAAGTTCACATCAAAAGAAAAAAAAATTCTGTTAATGGTGATAGATGTTGACTTATTGTGATCACAATATATACACATATCATATCATTATGTTGTACACAAACTAATGTAACCTTGAATGTCAATTATACCTCAATTACAAAATAGCATAATTTAGGACATTTATAAAGGTAGACTGATTAGAAAAAACCTAATAATAAATACAAATGAAGTTTAAAAAGAAATACTATATTCATATTTTAATATTTGGAAGTGAATTAGTGTGTGATAATATATTCTCCAAGGTTCAGAACAATTCCTGAGAATTGTTAACCCAAATTTCAGAAATGGAGACCTGATTGAAATAAAGAAGCATTTGTTTGGGGGCTGTTAGGACTGCAGCCCTGGAGACACAGATTCAAGAAGCATTTGAATTGTGTTCTGCCCAACTACAAAATGCGGGAGATGTATATAGGCAAAAAACTGCACGGTTACTTAAATTATTTGTCAAGAATTAGGATTGGAGCTGGCAAGAAGTAAGGGTGCTTGTTAAGAAAGGATTGGTTGGGGTCTGAAATGATTGCGTAGTTTCATAGTAACTACATACTTTCATTTGAAACTACAAGGCTGTAGCTGCTGGCATATACTGTTTTGAAAATGGCTGGTGGTGTCCTTGAGTTTGATACAATTCAGAGTAAATTGGAGTTTTCAGTGATCCAGGAATGTGTCTCAAACCACATCCACAATGACCACCCAGCTCCATTTTGGATGCCTGAACCCTAGTTACTCCATTTTGATTTTTAAGTGATCTTAAATATGTCATCAGAAAGAAGGTAAATAGGGAAAGTGTAGCAGACAGGACTAAAACAGGAGGAAGGTCTGTGAAAAAGTAGAAGCAGGTAGTAAGACAAATTCCACTGACTGTTTAAATTTGCTTTTCAAACATCCCTGACACTGGAGCATACTTTTAAGACTATATTTATACTTGTTCATCCATTTTGAATTAGAAACCCCACTTCCCTCCAGTTTCTTTCATAGTGATACCAAATACATAACGAGATTTCCAAAGACTGATTTTCTTAGTGCTAATCCAGTGTCAGCCTGATCATAAGTATATATCACAGTGAATCTTTAAAAATGTAGTGTGTGTCCTCTGTTCTATATCTTAGAAGTTCTTGCCCTATTTGGCAGTCCTGTAAAACTTTTAGTAATTTTTCTCTCAATGCAAGGATGATACAATAGCAGAGGCTGAAATGATAAGCCCCCTTAACATTTCAGTCAGTAGAAAGGAGGAAAGAAAGGACAAACACAGTCAAGAGAAGTTATTGTCTAGAAAATAATAAAATTCCACATTTATATGGTGCTTTGGAGTATTCCCAAGGTATTTGCACATATATCAGCTTTTCTGATATAAATCTATAAAGGAGGCAACAAGAACCATAGCCTCATTTTGCATAGGAGAAAATCAAGATTCAGGGATGTGAGCTAACCAAGGCCACATGCTTAGAAACAGCAAAGGAGCACGGATTATCTGACTCATAAACCAGGAAGCCTTCCCACACAGTATATATAAAATACTTAAAGGGTTTTACATTTCCCCATGCTTCTTCTCTGCCTTCTTTGTTGTTTTCTATTTCTTCTCTGGCCATACAATGTCTTCGTTCTTTCCAGGATATGCCGTAGGCCCTCTGCTCTTCTTCCTCTACATTAAGATTAATTTCCTTATTACCAACACTATCCAAGTTTTCTCCAACTCCATCCCTATAGTCATATCTCCAACTACCTACTGAATATTTCTCCTTAGATATCATATAGATGTATATAACTGTGAGTGAAACTGAACTCAACATATATACCAGTAAACCTGCTTCCCTGCCTGTATTCTCCGTCTCACAGGGAAATGACATCGCTGTGAACTCAGTTGCCCAAGGAAAAAGTCTGGAAGTCTTCTTAGATACTTCCTACTCATTGCTCATGCCTCATGTCCAAGTACACATGCCACAGTTCTGGTGGATTTAACCTCTATAATTGTCTATCACCTTCCCCTCTTCTCAATTCCTATCGCCTTCCTTCATCCCTTTATTTTCTCTTTCCTGGGTTATAATAATATTTTCCTAACTGGTCTGTCTTTAGTTTCTCCAATTTCTACTGCTCATAGCTGCCAAAAAATCTTTCTGAAGGTGAGTCTGTTTATGTAGATCCCACACCTCCATGGAGAACTTGCCAGTGCTTTCATGATAAACAACCACTGGTTTGGTTCCTAAGACCTTTCATGATTTTTGCTTCTAGCCACTTTGCTGACTCATACTTCTACCAGCTAGCTCACTCTTTGGCCATATGCAACCTTCACTACAGCCATGCTGAGCTACTAACAATTACCCAGCCTTATCATGTGGTTCTGTCTTCCAAATTGCCTGGAATTTATTCCTTATCATTTATTCCTTATCTCCATTACCTTTACATAGCTAATTCTACTCTTTTCTCTCCAGAACTCAGCTCATACATCACATATTCCACAATACATTTCTCTGTTCATCTAATATACACGGCCCCCACTGTATTCCCATTTACTGAGTCACAAAATGTTCATACTATTCAATCCACTTATTTATTTTTAAAAGTCCTATAATACAGGAATGGTGAAAAGCATGAAAAGTCATTGGCATATTGTAGGAAAACACAAAACTTTTTATACTCTCAACTTCTATAAGACTTCTATACTCATTATACAACAACACTAAATTACTTCATTACTTCAGTTCTTTACATCTGTACATCAGCTAAAGAATGGGCATTTTAACCTATAGCTCCCCTGTTGGAAACATTTGTATTTGGCAGTGTTGCCATCATTTTTTCTCTTCAGCAATGTTTGTGCAATTATTTTGATATATTTTTGAATGTTTTATTTTACAAATAATGTAAAAATTAGTAGAAAAGATAAAAATTAAATTGCTGATACAAATAAAAAATACTGGTTTCACAAATGTAATAAATTTGCAAAAAAGGAAGAAATCAGGAAATTTTTAGCTTCAGTCAGGCACTCATGAGAATTAAACTAGTCGACAGTGTTCTACTGCAGATAAAAGAACAAAAGCTTTCTGTGAGTAACTGTTGAAAACATATTATCTTAAAAGAAGTATAGTTATAGATTTCACAGATTTTTTAGCTTTGGGGAATGAGATATCCCTTGTAACTTGTAAGTATATTGTACAAATTTCATGCATTTCACTTTCATAGACCTGCTTCAGAACGCATTATATTTGACTGCATGGGACTATTTGTATGTGTGAAAAATTGTAAGCAATCTAAATATGCATCAGTAGAATGGGAGCAAATTAACTGATGCCACAATCACTGAGTAGAATATTATGTAGCCATTATTATGAAGGCTATGTAACAACCTGAAAACACAGTGATAATTTAGTAGCAAACTGAATGGTAAATTAGAATTCCATGCCTATTATTAATTCACGATATATAATAATATGTCACACTGGGAAATTATTGAAAAGGAGTACACCAAATTTACAAAGCTATGTAGTTTTAATAGTGGGGTTATGGACAATTCCCCTCTATATTTCAAACTCTTCATAATTGTTATTAATTCTAGAAGAAAAGTTTAGGAGGAGGTTATTTCTAAAAGCTCGGCATTTAGGGAGGAATGAACATCAATCGTAAATAAGATAAATGTAGTGGGACTTTGTAAATCCTCTATTGGAGAGAAAGCAAACTTTCAGTTGTAAGGAAGACAGATGAACATTAGGCAGAAGCATGATTTTACTGTCTATATTTGAAACTTAAATATGATGAAAAGAGCTGTGGGTAGATACTGAGCTGACAAGGACTGAATTATGCTGGATTGTTCTCTGATCAGTTTGTTTACATTGGGAGCAACATTCCCCAGAATCCCCAATTCTGTATGGTTTCAGCTTAGAGTTGACTAAAAGTGAAGTTGCCCAAGATCTGAGAAGCAGAACTGAAACAATGGCCATTACATTCTGATATCAACATTGGTTACGACAAGGGTAGACAGATGCCAGAGTACTGCTGGGTTCCAGTTTGTCTTCCTCTCCTACTCAGCAACCAGCTTTCCTTCCCGACTGCTGGCCATAATAACCAATAGTGACCCCAAGTCTATCTATCACCACCACTTAGAATCAGAACTCAGAAAGGCAGTAGCCACAGAGAGTAAATAGCTTTCCATAGATTTCTACACATAAGAAGCATTGTGTAGGTGATCTGATGAATGGTCTAGCTGAGGATCAGCTGAACCCAGCACCTCTACCAGCCATGTGAACGGCCATCTGAGATGTTCAGATGACTGAAGCCCCATGAGAGAACAGGAGCAAGAAGCACCCAGTCATCCACAAGGAGACAGATGAATAACAGATGTGTTTTAAACCAATAAATTTGGGGGTGATTTGTTATAGAGTAATAGATAACTGAAGTGATGACAAGGAGAAAGGAAAAGCCTCAAATAGCACAAACTGGAAGTCACAAGTGGACATTCTTTCCTCAGAGGAAACAGTATAAATAAATTATCATGGACCTAAAGGCTAAAGATTTAGAATTAAGTTATTCTTATTTTTATTTTTAATTTGGCTTTTTGAACATGAGAATTAAAATACAAATCTGAACACTACCCAAAGCACATTTTTATTAGGTTAAAGATTTCTCTTTCCAACAGACATAAAATCTTTAAGAGACTACTCACAGAGATGTGTCTGGTAGAAACTGAATACAAGCAAAACCTGTATAGATCAAGGACTTCTGTGTAATAATCCTCAAGCATTATGCTACCATTTAATCAACTAATTTTACAAAATGCCAAAAGCCAGTATATAATCTAAGGTAATGATTAACATATATTTCTTAAACACAGGTAAAAGTAAAAAGTAAATCATTTTAATTTATGGATTAGGAATGATAAATTCTGAAAAACAAATGTGCATTTTGTCTTACGTTTTTCTTTTTTTCCCCAGCTTTACTGACGTGTAACTGGCATACAAAATACTGGACATAATTAATGTATACCATTTGGTGAGTTTGGTTTCTTAGGTCTCTCTAAAAGCAAAACTAAAAGCAAAACTACACTCTTCAGAGAAAATGTGAAAGTAACGGGATAGATGTTATATACCAGGTACTGCTATTACAGGTACAATTACACAAAAAAGATCTCTTTTTTGGCTGAGATACATAAATAAAGAGAGAGAGAAAATGAGGTGAATATAGCCTGAGAGATATTCCAAAATGTAGATAAAGAATATCATTTGCATTTACACGATTGGGTCAAGGTGGTTAAATGGGGAAAATCATGACCCACACAACTGGAGTTCTGTGGTTTCAGTTTCAAAGACTCTATTTCAGGAAGGAATCGCAGTGGTTATCAGCACCGGCACCAGAACAAACAGAGCCATCTCAAACCTAAAGAGTATTCTTAAAAGAAAAAAAAAAAAAAGATTTTAAAGCTCAGGCTCTCTTGCAGTTTCCTTGGTTCTTAAGAACTTAGTGGTACTATACAGATTAAAATCTTAAAACAGGTACAATTAAATTCTACAGGTCCTGCCAGTCAAACTAAATCCTTTCCTAACACTGATGTGAGGAAAGTGAACTATACACTCCTTGGGGACTTAATCTCAATTTTAATAAACTGGGCAGAGAATTACACAAGGACATTTTAAAAATCTATGTCAAAAGAAGGATAGAAAGCTTCTGTGCTATTTCTTTCTTAATATTTGGGGAAATTTTTCATCTACCCATAAGAATGCGGTTGTATCCTTATGTCCATATAAAAGGATCAGACAGAAGAAAGAAAAGTTCACATCCTCCTCCTCATCGTGTTAGCTGCATATACGTTAATCATAAGATGAGTCAGAGTAAGCTGACTCAGTGTATTCTTTTGCTTGTTAGCTCATCATTCCAAGATCGAAAGAACACTACAAATCATACATATGCATGCGTTGACATTCTAAAGAAAACTATTCTGTGTAAGTTTTAAAGTTGTATGATGGATACAATTAGTAAAAATTGGGTTTCTGTTCTATCATTTCCTGCAGAAAAAAAGTGCAAATTTTCCTCAATTTGTGTTATTTCAAAACATTCAGTACTGAAAGGAACCCTGCCATGTAAGAAAAATGAAGTACAATAATATAGCAAAAAAAGGTTTTTCAAAGCAAAATAGCCTAAGACATTGAAAGTAATTTGATACTTTACAAGTAGTCCAAATGATTCTCTGTATCATTGTTTCTTAGACCTAACATACCAGAATGTTGTTTGAACTACTACATTCTAAAGGAGATAGAATGAAAGACCTTTACAACTTGGTGACAGCACATCTCCCCACCCTCTCACTCACAATCTTGTAGGATAATAGTGTAATGCTAGATTTTTTAAATGGAGTTTTAAAAAATGTTTCCCAAAGACTCGGTCATTTGTCCATTTGTCATTAGAGCGACACAAAGAAATGTATGACAGAAAAACTGAAGAGTCCTCTAACAGGCTTGAACTAAGTGATGGACATTTGGCCGTGAGGCACTAGGACACTATCAAGGACCTCTAAAGCACTCAATGTCCCTGAGAACACTCTCCACCAAAAAACCCGTATTTTGATGGACAAAGATTAGCTCTCTTTTGGATTAAGCACCCAATAGAGTATTTAAAACCACATAGATAAGCCAACTTAATTGGGATTGAAGGTTCAGGGGGCAAACAAAGGGGTTTATAGAATTGAACTGGGTAAACCATGTCTTTATTTCTACCATATTATATGCTATATTCTACCATATGATAGTATACTCTATCATCTGTCTGTCTGTCTAGCTACCTACCTATTTGCCTGCCAACCTATCTATCTATCATCTAATGCAGCCACATAAGGTAAAATAGACCAGGGAAATCCTCCATCATGAGAGGAGACAACTGTACCCATAGAATGCCAAGCAACCAACAAGTGACAGCCCATGGAAAAGGAGGCAAAAACTAGGCCAATTATACCCCTAGACCTTATACTAAAGAGGCCGAGTCTTCTAAGCTCATTTGAGTCAGAGAGACTGTAAGTATTTGGGGCAAAGCAAATAACACAAAGGGTACTTTTCTTGAAATGTGCTTATACCTTTGCAGCACCTAATGTAGCAGTGAGTGACTGGTCAGTATTTAAGGATTTCAAGATATTTATCTTGATCACATATTAACACAACTAACAAAGGACAGCTTATGAATTTTATTTTCAAATTGCCTAGACAACCAAACACAGCAGTGGTCCAGTGTCCCAAATAAATTAGATCATCAGATTCTTCAGTTTGAGGAAAGTTTATGCTATTTCAGCATGTTATTGCAAAGCCTGATTGATACAAATAAAAGCTTTTGTCTGCCTGATTTGAGAGAAGTCAAGAATAGAAATAAAAATCAGAAATGAAAACATTTTAAAACTGGCAAGCACCTTAACATGATAACTGTCTGTGATTAAAGACCCAAGATTCATCATGCACTCAATACCCTAAAGATTTTCAAGTCAAGTACCTTCAGCGCCCCGCTTGGCTATCTACACTTTGCTTCACTCTCACTCATTCTTTCTTCCTTTTTCTTTTCTCTGTCTTAATGATAGATCTCAGAATGACTGCCATGCGTCTTACCAAGTAACACCTGCTCTTTCCAGAGCCTGTGGGATGATCTCCATGTTGATGCTGCAGCCCACTTATTTCCAAGTTCTGATCCCTCATCTTGGTAACTGCATAAAGGTTTTCTTCTCCCACTCTGGAACAGCATCTCCCTCAATTTTCAATACTAGTGCCTACTCTCTACCCAGGACTACAGTAAGTGGCAACTAAAAGTTTCTTGTGTTCTTTAATAAACTCAGGGAAAAAAATCTTCCTGAGAATGAATAAACCATTTTAGCTCAATATATACAATGAAATCAAACTTTTCAATTATTTTATGATGTAGGTTGTGAATTGAAATAATCATCTAAAAATATCTGCTGATTCAATAATAAGGATATGTAATAATATGTGAGCATGAGTTTTCATCTTCCAAATCAACACAAGATAGTCTTTTTTACTCCTTCAAAATGGGAAAAGACCGAGTGCCAATGGGATTATCAGGTAGACTATAACCTCCTCCAATTAGAAGTCAGTTCAGAAAAAAAATGTTATACAATTGTTTGTGTGTGCTTCTGTATACATACAAGTTCCACACCTTAGCTACCGTACCTTAATAAAGAGCTACAAAACACAGCAAGATCAATTCAGATTAACTTTAACCACCTCTTTAGAAACTGTGGTGATTTTAGAAGAATATTTTATGATCTGAGATGGCTTCTAGCCCTTCACTATTTACGAGAATCTTGCCCTTGAATGGTGAAGAGTTAATATCAGCTAAGTACATTCTCCTGAACAGCTGATGACTTGAGCAAACCATCTATTTTATCTTTAGGATTTCTTATTACTTTGGATCATTTATGTAGTCTTGTTCCAGAATTACCTATTTCCATCTGAACCATAAAGCACAGGCACACACAGACACACACACACACACACACACGGAAGTAAGACCTTTAAGAAGACATAAATTCTCAAGTAAGACAGTTGAGATTCCTTCAAAATTCACATGCATTATTTGGCTTTAGTGCCATCTCACATGTTTAAAACCATGTAAATCATCTCAATAAACCAGAAAAAGATGAAAGTTATGATTTCCCCTCCAATAAAATGTGAACTGCATGAACCTCTTCAATTTACACCGATGCTCATTGTGAGCAACTTTTTCAAGTTAGAGCCTAGAGAAAGAGCACAAAGAAAAATCTCAGCTCTGGCCACTGAGCCATGACTCCTGGACCTAATAAGCACACTACTTTTCAGCCAAGGGTACCTTTGGGGGAATTTCTACCCACTTCACACTTCCAGAATTGGTTCAAGTAAGGTAAAAGGGCAGCCAGGCCTTTAACAAACAGCTTAGCTTAGAAAGGAACAGTTTCAAAGCCACGGATTTTGACTTTTCTTTTTCAAGAAGATTCGGAAGGCCTCTTTTGAAGTCTTTATCATCAAATACATAATGACAATTTCTCTCTCTTACACACTTTCAGGCTTATAGAGGGTTTTCCAGATACTTTTTTCTTCCTCATTTGATAGACCTTGTGGCATCTGCCCAAGCCCAGTCGGTATTGTTATCTCTTCATCTACAGTGAGCTATCTGAACCTCAGATATTGTCGTTGATTTGTCAAAATCCACCAGAGAGGGCTTCCCTGGTGGCGCAGTGGTTGAGAGTCCGCCTGCCGATGCAGGGGACACAGGTTCGTGCCCTGGTCTGGGAAGATCCCACGTGCCGCGGAGCGGCTGGGCCCGTGAGCCATGGCCGCTGAGCCTGCGCGTCCGGAGCCTGTGCTCCCCAACGGGAGAGGCCACAGCAGTGAGAGGCCCGCATACCGCAAAAAAAAAAAAAAAAAAAAAAATCCACCAGAGAGTAAATGTCGAGGTCAGGACTAGAACCTGGGATGTCCAACTCTAATCCAGGGTTCGGTAGAGCCCAGTTCTTCTATATACACAGGTATATGTTTGCTCGCTTCAACTGTTAAATGGTATTTAGAAATAAGATGCTCCCAGAACTAACTGTCTTCAGTACCCACAGTTATTCATATTCCTCCTTAAGCACCTAATTTACCTCACAGAGTGGCTTGGGCCCAAGGGAGAGTCTGGGTCACTGATGTTTAGGGCACCATGCACTCCCTAGCCATTGGGTTTAATGTTTCCAACTTTATGACTCCAGGCTCAGTCCCATTTCTCCGCTGGATTGCACTGTCCTGAAATATGTTTATATGTACCCAGGGACTCCAGTAATGGGCCCATAAAAAATTCAATAAAGAAATGTTTTAATCAAAATACGCTGTCTAACATCACAGAGTCACCGGGATTCTCATTTAAAGTTGGAGCACATCTCTGCAAAACGTTGATTGCTGTTGTAACCTCACTGGTTTCTAAATCATTCCGTTCATGCTCTGCTGTTGATGGAACTGGCTACTGATGTGCATCCTCAGAAGAACCTTTTTTGTATAATGAATAAAAATTTTCAAAACATATGGAAAGGGCCTACCATCGCTCTCAGCCATGGTGCCAGAGAAACAGAGAAAGGGCAGCTGTGCCACTTCCTTTCGTTGGGTGCAATGATCACGTGAGCACCATATAAGAATACTACATCTTTAAGAGGAAAAAAATGTCCTCTTTTTTCCCCACTGAGCAACTGCATGTGCACGTTTCTTAAAGCATCTTTTCTGTGCAAGCTGTAGGTCCTTTTCCAAGGTGAATAAAATCCCCACAAAATGCCTCTAAGAAGAGATGTTCCTGATGCTTCCCTTGGGCATTTGCTGAGCCAGCCAAAGTATGCACTCATGCTATAGATCACTTTGGCACCATTAAAGAATTACAGGGCATCACATGGTCTTGTAGGAATTAATCACTGCTTAACAGTATGTGCTCCTGTGTTTATAAAGTCATTTGGAATATCTGCCTGTAACCAGTGGCTCACTGAATGGAGTATCTGCAGGTAATGAACCATGGCATTTTGCTATGGTCGAGCTAAAGAATGTCCCAAGTTACAATTAATATGATGGCAGCGAAATGTATTTATTTTAGGGAAAGTCACAATCATAATTTGAAATTTTTTAATAAAGAGAGATCTGATTTATATCATATTTTGCCAATAGATCTTCACAAAGGAATTCAAGGTGGGACAGGACAGCATCCAAGATAAATGCCCTCTAGCACTTTATAGCGAGTAACCCTTTAAAGGCACAGCTCATACAGCCTTGTGCCTGTATTTTCCTTCAGGGACCCCTCAAAAATATTAACTAAAAAGTATATATTAAATTTCAGTTTCAAGTATTTGCCATCAATGAGGTAGAACTGCAGGTTATGGTCTGCTGAAGATTTAACTGCCCTAAAGAACCTCTGGAAAAAAAGAAAAATAAAATGAAAGGAAGTGAAAGAGAAAAGAAGAGAAGAAAAGAAGTAGAGACCAATAACCTTACACTGTACCTGAGTAGCTGTTTAGTGGGAATACAGTGAATATTAAGATCAAGTAAGAGAGTCCCTTTCTGGGGCTTCCCTGGTGGCGCAGTGGTTGAGAGTCCGCCTGCCGATGCAGGGGACACGGGTTCGTGCCCCGGTCTGGGAAGATCCCACGTGCCGCGGAGCGGCTGGGCCCGTGAGCCATGGCTGCTGAGCCTGCACGTCCAGAGCCTGTGCTCCGCAACAGGAGAGGCCACAACAGTGAGAGGCCCGCGTACCACAAAAAAAAAAAAAAAAAGAGAGTCCCTTTCTAGATTTCTCAAATATTACACGAATTTTCACTTATAAATATTTATCTTGCTTGTATGATTCAGATGATATACTCAAGCATCCATTAGCCTCCCATAAAAGACAAGATGTAGAAATGTGAGGATTTATGTCAGGCTGTCGAGCTGTGTGCTCCTAATTTGTTTCTCGTTCAAGTTGTTTATCATTATTGTACCTCATTTTTAAAGTGCTGAAGAAGGTTTTAAATAGATGCTTTTGGAATCTATATGTAACAAGTACTAGAATGAGGGTACTCCATTTCTACTAGCATGCTGGTATAAGCATTAACCAAGTTACTGCGAATTTTATATAGCTGCGAATTTTATATAGCTGAGATTTCTGGTTGTAAATTCATATCAAGAAAGGTAGGAAATAGATAAGAAAAAATTAGTTCATTTTCCTTTCTCCACTCTTCAACCTCCATGAATTATCACATTGCCAAATAATTAGGATACTGTTTCACATGTCCTATTTGCTTAGCAGTTGAAATCATTACCTACAAATTATGCAGGATTCTTTTTTTTTCAGCCTAACTTTGATCATGCTAGATTAAACAAATAAATTCAAAATCACCGGTAACTATAAAGATGTGCTCCATGTAATATCAAATTCTCCTGTTTCAGGATTTTCATTTTAGTAGTTAACCGTTCAAGCAGGTCTCCCAGTTCCAAAATATTAGAAGTATTCGTTCATACTCTTTATTCATTGACTACTCTACCATCATCTAAATATGTATTGGTTATATCCTTAAAAAATTTCCTGGGTTAATGTGGGAAAAGGCACTTGTAAGAAATTTGTACAGAATGCTGACATATTGTTTTTGTTAGAAAATAAATATCCAGTTGGAGTAGGAACTGTTTTCTTCCTTAACCAAGGGGGGGGGGGTGGGAGAGAGAGAGAGAGAGAGAGAGAGAGAGAGAGAGAGAGAGAGAGAGAGAGAGAGGGAGAGAGAGAGAGAGAGAGAGAGAAGTCCTTTAAGGAAGTAAAATTTAAGAATGTCCAGGTCCATAAGAAGTTCTGGAGAAAGGTGTGAGTTAACTTATCCAGGCTCTCTTGTGACCTATATAACCCCAAGATGTACAGTCTTTTAAAAATAACTACATATACATCAAATTAAAGATGAGAATACCTTAGTCTCTATCACTCTCCTTGAATCAAACCAGATTTTGCCTCTCGTTCTGTTTATGTCTCCAACGTCGTCTTGGTTATCCAAAGGTAGACAGTCAACCCTGAAACTCTTCCTTTGGAAGCAGATTCAGGTGAGAAATGATTTCCTCCTGCTATTGAGACCTACCCCTTGCCATGAAATTTTGCTGCAAATCAAGAAAGCAATTTCCCATGTGATCATTTCATGCTTCAGTTCGACTGAATTTTCTGTGCTCTTTGAACCCTAATTTGGGATTGAAATTCCACTTCCTTGTATTAGGAGCGGCGAGGGAGAATGTCTGCAGATGGGTTTGTGTTTAAATGTGAGTCCTCCGAGTTTCTCAATGCCCTGGTCTTGGGCTTATGAAGAAAATGAAAATGACCTGGCTGCCACAGCGCAAGTCAGAGTCACTTTCATTTCTCGCCTTCCAGCCCTGACTTCCTCTAATGTAATTCTGTCTGCTAAAGCAAGAGGTATGACCACTGTGTTATTATCTGCATTTTAGCTCTAAACTCCTCTGGCCTAACAACACAGGGGCTCTCCCTCTCCAGAGCACCCCTCAATCTGATTATGCCTCGCTATGAAAGTGAGCTCTGGCCTCTCCACCTGGCCTTTCTGCCTCTTCGGCCTATATCCTGAATGTTTTAGCAAACTTTACTAATGCTACTGTTATGCCACCTTTTTTTTTTTTTGCAATGCCAAGGGTAAATAAAAGTTACATGCCTATCAGAAAATCAAGAGTTTCAAAGTAAATGTAAGTTCTCTCATCATCTCTAATTGTCACTTGCTGTGGATGTCAAACTGACAGAGTAGCAGAATCTAATTTCCTTGTTTGATTCACCATGAAATTAAACTGAACTGACAATTTTTATTTTCACCTGGCAAATTCATCCGACACTATTTAAATCTAGCTAATCAAGTACAGTTATCTGCTGTGCACACTCATCTCCCCTACCACACCTCTGATTTGCAGTATCCCACTTCCTGGACTCCCTCAGACAGCCGTGCTTTGGATTACATTTACAGTTTTAGAAGGTGTAAAGGAATGCATGAACATAGTTAGCCAAGGTGCCAGCGACTGCATCATGTCACAAAATTACTACCGAAAGATGAGAAAAATAAGAGTAAAAAACCAAAACACTGCTCAAAAACCCAACCAGTCAGGTGGTTTGGAGAAGCCTGTGCTCAGTAGAGGAGAAAATATCATTCTGAAGTTAACTGACTTTCAGAAAAAAAAAAAGTGTTTAACCTCTGTAAGGAATAAACATCACCATTCAGAAATAATATTGTAGTAGGAAATGCCAGATACATATTTTTTCTGACGAAATGAGGCCATCTGGTAGTGTGGGAGTGGCAACCTATAGATGAACTATAATTTGAGTTTCAAAGATAAGGAAGGCTCCACATCCTGGAGCCATTATACAGTGTCCCAAGGTAAGGATAGAATGTATGATACTGTAGGGTACCAAAAAAGGTTATGTGTCTCGCCATGTAACGGCTGGCCATTACCAGCAGCTCTCAAAGAGTAACTTCAAGGATCATCAGGGAAGGAAAGAAATTAACTTATTGAGTCCACAGAACATTAAATGGGTTTCTTGATGCCTGCGTCCAAGAGGGGTTGCACATTAGCTGGACCCAAAGCTACGAGTTATATCAAGTCATCACCCTGAACAGCTCTTCAGTTCCAGGCCCATTTCTGGATTCTTACAATGATGTATCACAGACATGTGTCTGATCTTTCTTTGTTCTGGAACTGAAGTGAATTTTCATGGCCTGAATATCAGTCCCAGGACATCTTCAAAGATGAACAGAGGCTCTGGGTTGATTCCACATTTGAGACAAAAGCTGAAAGATTTCTATATGTTAATAGAATCAGAGTAAATATGTGGCTCAACCCTTATAAAAATGGATACCATGCAAAAACATCAGCATGCGACTTCAGAAGGGCATTCATGGACTCCTTGAAGCCCTTACATGAACTAAACATAACCACAGCTACAATTTTTGGAGCATGTTCCACATGCTAGACACCTCTAACACTTCAGAGATATCAGCACACCATCTGGCCTGGCCTCTTCAGCCCTGCTGGGGAGGAACGTTAGATTAAAAACTCCATTCACTCTGGAGGAAGTTACATGAATTTGCTCTTATGACATGCTACTCAAGTACAAATAAGTACCTGCAAAGCAGGAGTGGCTGCCATTGTAACGTCAATTTAGGGTCCCTATCTTAAATCACTTATTGTTTTCATTGCTCCCAACATCTTAATATACATAACGTATTACTCTTTATAGGGAGTCAATCAGGCATGTTCACTGAATCTCAGTAACAGCAATTCTGGAGAAAGACTGGTTGCATCTGCATTTCCCACAGGTTTCCCCAAATGATTTTTGCATCTACCATATAACTTGAGTTTCTTTTGAACCACACCAAATATATTCCTCAAGTCATTTTTTTTTCAACAGCAGGTGCAGCAACTTAAGCTTATTTGTATTGTTTAGATCCTTAGAGCTCTGAAAGAAGACATTATTATCCCCATTTGATAGAGTGGGAAACAAAGGCCCAGAGAGGCTGAATAACTTCCCCTTGTCCACACAGCTCATGAGTGGTAAAACAAGACTTAGAATGCAATTTGGCCTGACTTTAAAGCCCGAGTTCTGAATTTCCGCACTCTAGTGCTGTAGACTGCAGGGTAAGAACCTCTGCTTAACAACATTGGTGTATTATAAAATTTATGAGACATTATCAAACATTAACTAGAATAGAATGAGCAATAAGAAGTTGACCTTAAGCATCTCTTTAAATATCCAGGTTATTTCAGGCTGAGAAGTTAGATTAGAGATTTCATTTCACAAATCCCATCCCATTCACTGCCAGGAGTACCTTCCACAAATCTCTACCCAGTCAGTCAGTTCTATTTATTGGAAGACTTTGTGATTACCTATGGCCAACCCCAACAAAAAGGCTGGATCCAAGGAGAATCTGCATCCCAAAGGCTTAAATCTGTATTTTTGCACAGCATCCATGCTATTCTTAGGATAAATATGAACTATGAAAATACTTCCTCCTAGCAAACAGGACAGAATGAGCTGCATGGAAACCCAGTGATCTAACCCTAAGGCGCATGTTCAGGATAAAATCAAGAATCTACACAGAAGCAGCATGGGTAAGTGCAGGTAACGTTACAGGAGCAACTGCTACAAAGCAGAAGAGAAGCCCTGGAACCAACGGCATTGAGTGGTGGCAGATGACGGAGGTCTTGGAGAAAGTTGAGACCTATAGGAGCAGCAGAACAAGGGCTGTCAGGATGTTTCAGAGGAACAACACCAGATAAAGTGATCTGCCAAAGACTAAAAGAGGGCAAGGAAGGAAAGAAAAAATGCAGGGCCTCTTGATGTTCTGTTCTCACTGCACTATAGGTTATGGGTGGGGAGAAAGGAGAAGCAAGAGCAGATCTTTAAGAGAACAGTTCCCTACAAAGATCATTCCCAGGGAGGAACAACTAGTCACTTGACTACAGATGCATGTGCACTTAGAGAGTGAGCCCAAGGATGCTCCTTCTCAAATACCTGTATGCTAAGTCATTAATATTTCTCTCTAATCCATGTGTGGATACTGGACATGGAATTCTAGAAAGAACTCCATAACGAGGATTCAGATAAAGAAACAGAAATAACTTTGGTTTTTTTCCATTGGAGATACTGATACCCAAGCACTCTTCCCACTTTTTTAAAACATTATGAAAAGGGATATTATAGCATAGTACAATATACTTACCATTTTAGTGAAAGCAGTGGACAAGTTCAATCAAGGCCCAGGAAATAAAATGTGAAACTGAATTACTGAGGAGGAGAAAAATTTGATCACCTACTACATGTTTTAAGAGCAGGTAAGAGCTACATCTGGCAAAAGTCTCAACACAACATTTCTTCCAGTGTAAATTGTGAGAAGACCAGAGAGTGTTTCACAGGCAGCCGTCGTAATGCATACTAATAAAGTTGGAAAAGGATACAAGGGAGTGGAGGAGACGCTCACAGGACAAAGTTAAATGCAGAAACCAAGGAAGCACCTACTTTTAAGAACTAGGGAAAAACAACGACAACAACAAAAACAGGAGCTCCAAAGATAAAAGTAAAGTTATGGAATAAAGGAGGTAAATACAAAGTGTAGGCTTGTGCTGCTCAAAGTGCCAGACCCAGATGTGGGAATGTAAATCAAGCCACTGTGTCTCTGAGAAAGTTGTGCCATTACTGCTACTACTACCATTTAAAGAAAAATAATCGTATTAGCCTGAAGAGCCACGCAAAACAGTGGGCTTAGTGACGTAGTTAATTTACATTCTGTTGAAAACTCCTATCTCCTCATGGACTGCCAACGAAACTAGTTACAAACACTTCTGGGGACCACGTGTTGAAAAGGACTGGTTTCAACGTCAAAAGAGAAGAGATTGTCAACAAAAGTCTGGAAGGGCGAGCGGAGTGCCAAGTGGAGAGCAAACATCAACACCTGAGGCAGGAGAGAAGACACAGCTTTCAAAGAAGGATGTTACAAAGGAAGAAAGTCATTAGGAGAAAGGGACAGAGAAAGGACACTTAAGGAGAGACAGAGGAGAAGGATGATAACTTCTCTGCTCATGTAGGGAGCATGTGGATAGAACAGAGAGAGAGGATGTCATTGCTGACAGAGAGGGTACCCGGGCCTTTGGATGTTACCCCAAGTAGCTAGTGCAGGCTAGAAAGAAGGGCTTCTCACTTTCAGGATGAGTTGGTGAAGGAAAACTTGAGGGCTATTGAGAAGGTTCCAAGTATATTTTTAGAGTAAACCATTGTTCTAAATATCACTTTTAAGATGATTGGTTAATATAATTTAGAGTCAAATATCACACTGAAGACTTTTACCACTGATACAAAGTATAGCTCTCATTAGTTTAGGAGTACCTGCACCCTGAAAATGGTTCTTGGCACAGATAGTGATAACTGATTATATTCATTTGCTAGGGCTGCCATAACAAAGTACCACAGACTGGATGGTTTATACAACAGACATTTATTTTCTCACAGTTCTAGAGGCTAGATCAAGGTGTCAGCGGGGTTGGTTTCTTCTGAGACTGTCCTCCTTGGCTTCTAAATGGCTGTCTCCTCCCTGTCTCTTCACACGGTATATGTCCATGTCCTAGCCTCCTCTTCTTTTAAGGACACCAGTCATATTGGATTAGGGCCCACCTAATGACCTTGTTTCAATGTAATTACCTCTTTAAAGGCCTTTCTCCAAATACAGCCATTTTCTGAGATACTGGGGGCCTAAGGCTTCAATATATGGATTTGGGGATCATAGCCCATAACACTGATAAAGCGCCAAGCTATTGTGAAACCTACTGGATAAAGCTCCAACGCTGTGAGCACACCACGTCATGGGCAACCATGCTCCCTACCCATGGTTGTGACTAGCACAGCACATTCCAAATGGAGTGGGAGGTAGGTTTGGGGGCCTCAGTTCATCTGTGCTAGCTGGATGGTTTTGAACCACGTCCCCATTCTTTTTCAAATTGTCTTTGAAGCAACTATCAATTTTATGATATTTCACATTGAACATAAGATTAGAATGCGGACCCACATAACCAAACAGAAAAGTTGGGTGAAGGAATGAACAGAGCCTAGGGTTATGGGTGGCACAGCTCAGGTCAAAACAGCTTACACAGGACCACATGGTAAATGTGCGGGATTTGGGTTCTTGATACCTTTCTTAATCCATTGTAATGTTCTCTTTAAACACATGGCTACATCCTCTTCAAACAATCCAAGACATATTTCAGAAAATTCAGAACTTGCAGTCTATAATTTAGACCTCTAGCCATCAAAATCCAATGTACTTCCTTCAATGAACCCAGATATTTGAAGCTTTTTATGTCTACCCTATATTCCACTGGACTAGCATGCTTATCGTTTGATGTCAATTAGATGATGTCATGGCTCTCCTCTACCTTTGGGGCATTTCTTCCCCGTTCAGTTAGTTCTCTTCTGTAGGCAAAAATTTTATCTAGGTATCCCACTCATTGAAAGATGTTATTTCATTTGCAATAAGTAGGAGCAAGCGCTTAAAGTGATCAGTTTGGATGAGACCCATCAGAGTTGGAATCCTTCTGCAAGACTTATGCTCAGGAGTTTATTTTACTCCATTCCCTTTATAGAGAATACCCAACCTGCTCTGATTCTTTGCTCATTAACAGCTTAAATCATGCAAAATGTTAAAAGTCACTGTTGCAATGGTATTTGATAGAGAATTTAAATTAGACCACGGAGAAAAATGACAGTACTCCTCTAACGCTGTATGATTCATTTCTTGGTACCAAACCAGGAGTTGAAAATGCAATGCAATTTTATAATGAACAGAAGCACTGCCTCTGGCCCTCATACAACTCCAAAAATAGTTAGAACAAGGCTGACCAAAATTCAGAAGGGTCTTATGCATATATATGTATAATATAAATATATTACTCTCTATATATATTTTTTCCCCCTTTCTCCCTCCCTCCTTCTGACTCTCTTTCCAACTTTGGGACTCTCTATCCCTCTGTTCGTCTCTTGGTCTTCTTCTCACTCCCTTTCTCTCTGTCTCTCTTTTTGTCTCTGTCTCTATTACTCTACCTTATTTTCTCCAACTCTGCCTATGCCTCCTCTGGGTCTCTCTTTGCCACTTACTCTGTCTCTCTCCGTCCTTTTCATTCTCTTGCTGCCCCTTTGTCTGTATGCCTCTGTGTCTCTTTATTCCTGCCTGTCTTGTTTTCTTAACTGCATACCTAAGTCTCTTTTACTATGTGAATCTTTCTTTGTTCCCATAACAGACTCTCTCTCTCCCTTTCCCTCCCCCTCCCTCCCCCTCCCTCTCCCTCCCTCCCTCCCTCCCTCCCTCCCTCTCTCTCTTTCTCTCAGCAGTGTTTACAGCAATTCCATTTTGATATATTCCATTTTTTGTAGAGAAGCTATTTCTCGAGAGGCTTGCAACTGCCCTCTGCCTGCTGGAGGAGTTTTCTTGTCTCTTCTCTCCAAGCCTGTGCGTGGATTTCACGGATCATCCAGCAGAGGAAGTGCAACCAGCACTTTCTACACCTCTTCACCCTGGAAGCTAAATATATGCTCTTCTTTCAGACTTAGCTTACCTCAGCGTGAAACCTGCCAGGAGCATCTCAGATCTTCACCATAAGTGGCTTGTCCACAGCGAGTCTGCTGAAGCCATCCTCTGGGCTTTTGCTATTTTTGCCATTCTAAGAGACTTCTGGGTTACTTAACATAAAGCCCTACACAATATTTCAGATTTATGCTTCAGTTCTGAACTTCATGATAGAACTCTAAAGGATGAATAAGCTTGCTGGGTTTGAAGAAGAGAGACTATGAAAAGGATTTAGGTTTAGACTTTTGACTAGGGTAAGGGGCTTGATGTAGGACAGAGGAAATTAGGGGCCAGAAAACCAAGGAAGAAACCCTTTATGGGCAAGTGTGCACATTAGCTGAGAAGTGGTGTGTATTGTACTTTTTATACAGTTAATTGCATAGTTGTTGCGAAAAATAAAACAGCGCTATCATCACGTTACTGTATAATTATCATTGTTTCCTGAGATGTTACTATGTAGTTACTACATTATTACAGAAAAATAAAACATGTTATTTTATGGTAACTATGCAATTAGTTCATGTCACTACTAAATGTACACTTAACTGAACCAACAAAGACATAAAATGTTCCATTTTTTCCCTCTGTGCTCGTAAGTCATAATATTGTCCCTCTTTTCGAAATGACATAATGAATCAATGTACTAACATGGGAAATATGCAGATGATGCTTTTTCATCATTTTTTTTTTCTGCTAAGCAAATGAATTCCTTGGAAACTACAGATGCAAAATAGTTAGCATGCCAGATAGGCAGGCAAATAAACAGATTCTATCAAGAAAATCTGCATTTAATGAGCTGGGAACAATGAGTCCATTTGGGGTTGTGGTTAGGAAGGGGTACCTTGGCGAGCCAAGGGCCTTGGTGGCTAAAAGGAATGAGAAAAGAATTAAATGCATTTCCTTCTATGTTGCTTGCAGGCTGAAAGCACAGCAAACAAAAACTGGTACCATGTTATGTGTACATTCACAGAAGAACTTCAGTTTCTGTTGCACATACTGCGAAGAAAAAATGCAGTGTTTCAATATTTAAATCAGTTCTATAAAAAGCAGACCACTTGGTAAAAGTTTGAATTCCCCCTCAGAAGTTGTTGGTCTGATAGTACAAAAGAGATTTAGTTTTATAGAGAGGGGGTATGCAGTATTCTTTGTCAACGCCAGCATATCTTTATACTCAAAGCCCTCTGTACAATCATCTTTCTATGAAGCTAATTGCAAACTGCTTCAAATAATGAGAAAGGGTATGTTTATTGTAACTAATTGATTTCCAATACTTAAAAATTAAATGGGCAGAACAGGTCATCCCAAGCTTTCTTTGAGTCATGTTTTAATGGGCTCTGAATTTAAGGAATTAATGGATAGATTAGTATAATTTATTTTTATATTTGTTTTCTTCTCAGGAGACAGTTTTAAAATTCTCCTGGGAAGAAACCATATTCTTATTCCTTTTCTCAACCCTTTCCCTTTTACTGCACAACACTGAACTCACCTCTTCTTTATTTCTAGCAGGAAAATGCCTCAGCTTCCTAGCTGTTTTGACTTTAAATTCTAATCATGAAAGTAAAGAGTCTCAGGGATCATGTGAACTCACTAGTAAGTCTGCAAAATATACCAGCCACCCTGTTTGACTGACAAAAAGATACCTGGGGAAACTGTCTTTGTCCTCTCACATATACAGTACTTATATTTATATGCAGATTTCATAATTCATAGCTGATATGTTATTTTTGGAAATGTAGGTTGAATTCAACACGTTTCCATTCTTTGTATTAGCACATACATATAAAGACTGTTCACAAAAGGAGGAAAGCAAATAAAACTTTCATCAATGAAGCAGTTACCTAAATTCCTGGTGATCTAATTCAACAACTGTCAGTCATGAACATATATGTGTATCCTTTTAAAGGCAAGATAATCAAGTACCTATGATCATCTTTATTCAAGATAGGTCACAGAGATTCAGATTCCTTAAAGGCAGATGCAGACAGAATTAAACCCAAGCTTACATGTGATTAAAGCAGGGCTGCTGTGTCTTTCTCATCTTTCACCTAACCACCCTTTCCTGGACCCAACTTTTAGGACTTTTATTGCACACCAAACACAATCATTCAGTTGAGCATCACCCCAAAGCATTTGTTCGCTGTTAAGTATAAAGAAAACATCTCATTTTTTCACAATGAGAAGCATGGTATTGTAGGCGGAATTCTAAAATGGGCTGCAAGATTTCCCACCTCCCTGATGCACATGCCCTGCACAAGCCCTAGGACTGCCAGTGTGATGGGTTTTACCCAATAACCGCTTATGTTAAAATAAGGAGATTATCCAGGTGGGCCAGATCCAATCACGTGAACCCTTTAAAAGATAAGGCTCTTCTACAGCTGGTCACAGAAAAGGAGGTCAGACAGGTGTGCTCCCACTGGCCTAGAAGAGAGCTGGCATCCATGTGTGAACCATCCATGTACGGGGCTCCCATGGGAAAGAACTGCAGATGGTTTCTAGCAGCTGAGAGTGGTCCCCAACCAATAGCTAGAAGGGAAATGGGTACCTAGAATCCTGCAACCACAAGGAAATGAGTTTTTCCTATAACCAGTGAGTGTGGAAGAAGACTCCAAGCCCAGATGAAAACACCTTAACTTTAGCCTGGTGAGACTGAACAGGGAATCCAGTCATACCACGCCAGATACTTGGCCTACAAAAAATGTGAGATAAAAAATTTCTGTTGTTTTCAGCCACTACGTGTGTAGTACTTTGTTAGACAGCAATAGAAAAATAATACAACTGGAAAGAAAGCATGTGACCCTTGAATCTGGAAGACTTTTCCACGCTGACACTTTTCATCCCAGACATTTTGGAGATACACTATTGAGGTTCTGGCACCACGTTAGCTTTTCTCTGGCCAAGTGTCAGCTACAAGATTCAATATTAACTGGCCATACCTAGTATTTAAAGACTTCGTGACCAAGACGAAATTTCTAATAGAACCAGAGTTCCCCCAAGAGTATCCACGTGCTCTGTCCAAGTAAGTTCATTTATGAAAGGAGCCTGTTTCCACTCAAACTATCATGTTTCTTATTTAGAAAAGTCTAAATAAACACTTCATGAAGCCCATTGCCAGGGCTTTGTTTTTTTGGAAGCATCCACTGGGCTGAGAGTGTAACTGATTGTACTCTCTGGGATGGTATAATTCACAGACAAAGGAAGGAGAGAAAAATGCAGCTTTGCATTAGCCCACGTCACATTTGTGAAAGTCACAAAAAGGATAAGGTTTCAGCTCACGCAGTTGATGGTGCTTTGTTAAAAGGGCTAGCCCATCAAACTCCCACACAAGAACCCCAAAAGGAAGCCTGATATTGGCAAACGTGCAAAGGCACACAACACTGTGTTTTCATTAGTGTCACTGCAGATAAAGACATTACAACAATTTCTGTGAAGATGAAACCATGGATAGACTGTCATTTAGAAATAAGTACAATTACACTGTCCTAAAGGTAAGTCATATTACCGTATGTGCAGCATCCCAAATTGAGTTGTCACCTAAGTGCTTATGTATGTTCAGCCAGGAAGGCTGCCTGTCACTTGTCATCAGGTCGTGCCTCATTGAAGAATTCGGGGTGGAGGGGAGCTTGTTGCTCTGTTGTGGTCTATTTGTGTTTCACATATGAACTAAATAACATAAATAATGTGTGTGTGTTCTGTTTTCTAGTGAAAGATCTGCTTTTTAATAATACCTTTATTGAGACATAGATAAAATTCACCATTTTAAAGTGTAAATTTCAGTGGTGTTTGGTATATTCACAGAGTTGTGCAGCCACCACCACTGTCTAATTTTAGAACATTTTCCTCACCCCATAAAGAAACCCTGTGCCCACCCAGTAGTAGTCACTCCCCATTCCTGCCTCCCCCCAGCCCCTGGTAACCTCTAATCTAATTTCTGTCTTTATAGATCTGACTATTCTGGACAGTTCATATACAAGCAATCATAAAATATGTGGTCTTTTGTGTCTGATTTCTTAGTAGAATATTTTCTTTTTTTTTTTTTTTTTTCTTTTTTTTTTTGCGGTACGCGGGCCTCTCACAGTTGTGGCCTCTCCCGTTGCGGAGCACAGGCTCCGGACGCGCAGGCCCAGCGGCCATGGCTCACGGGCCCAGCCGCTCCGCGGCATGTGGGATCTTCCCGGACCGGGGCACGAACCCGTGTCCCCTGCATCGGCAGGCAGACTTCAATCACTGCGCCACCAGGGAAGCCCATTAGTATACTATTTTCAAAGTACATCTATGTTATAGCATAACTCAGTACTTCATTCTATCTTAAGACCAAATAATGTCTCATTGTATGGATATACCACAGTTTAACTGTTCATCTGTTGATGGACATCTGGGTGTTTTCTGCTTTTTGACTGTGATGAATAATGCTGCTAAAAACATTCACGTACAAGTTTTTGTGGGGGTCTATGTTTTCATTTTTCTGGGGAATGGAATTGTTAGATTATATGGTAATTCCATGTTTAACATTTTGAGGAACTGGATAACTCTTTTCCAAAGTGGTTGCACCATTTTAAAATCTGACCAATAATGTTCAAGGTCTCCAATTTCTCCATATACTCACTAACACTTGTTATTATCTGTCTTCTTTCTAGACATCCTAGAAGGTATGAAGTATTATCTCACTATGGTTTTAATTTATATTTCCCTAATGACCAGTGATGTTGAGCATCTTCTCTTGTGCTTATTGGCTGTTTGCATATCTTCTTTGACTTAATGTCTATCCCTGTCATCTGCATATTTTTAAATTGGGTTACTTGTCTTTTTCATTGTTGAGTTGTGCAAGTTCTTTATATATTCTGGATATAAGTCCTTTACCAGATACATATGATTTTCAAATATTTTCTCCCATTCTGTGGGCTGCTTTTTTATTTTCTTGATGCACAAGAGTGTTTATTTTGATGATATACAATTTATCTTTTTTTTTTTTTTACTGTTGTTATTGCTTGTGCTTTTTCTGTCATATACAAGAAACCACTGACTAATCCAAAGTCATGAAGATTTCTGCCTAGGAAAGTTCATAGCTTTAACTCTTTTATTTAGTCTGTGGTTCACTTTTTGTTTATTTTTGTATATGATATAAGGTAGGGGTCCAATTTCAGGCTTTTGCATGTGGATATCCACTTGTCCCAGGAATACTTGTTGAAAAGACTATTCTCTACCATTGAATTTTCTTGGCACTCTTATCAAAAATCAATTGAGCATAAATACATGGACTTATTTATGGACTCTCAATTGTATTCCATTGATGAATATGTATATCCTTATGGCAGCACCACACTTGCTTGATTACACTATCTTTGTAGTAAGTTTTGAATAGGGAAATATGAGTCCTCCAAGTTTGTTCTTTTTCAAGATTGTTTTGGCTATTCTGGGTCCCTTGCATTTCCATATGAATTTTAGGATCAACTTGTCAATTTTTGCAAAAAACTGCAGCTGAGATTTAGATAAAGGTTGCATTAAATCTGTAGTGCAATTGGGGGAATATTGTCATCTTAACCATATAAGTCTTCTAACCCATGAATATGAGAAGTCTTTCCATTTATTAGATCTTCTTTAATTTCTTTCAAAGATATTTTGTAGTTTTCAGTGTACAAGTCTTATACCTATATGTTAAATTTTAAAAATTGAGTTATTTTTTGTTATTGTAAATGAAATTATTCTCTTAACTTCATTTCCTTTTTTTTTTTTTTTTTTTTTGTGGTATGCGGGCCTCTCACTGTTGTGGCCTCTCCCGCTGTGGAGCGCAGGCTCCGGACGCACAGGCTCAGCGGCCATGGCTCACGGGCCCAACCGCTCCATGGCATGTGGGATCCTCCCGGACTGGGGCATGAACCCATGTCCCCTGCATTGGCAGATGGACTCTCAACCACTGCGCCACCAGGGAAGCCCTTAACTTCATTTTCTAATTGTTCATTGCTAATGAGAGCAATGTGTTTTTAGGAGAATATGACTGGTTAATTCTAGGACACTACAGCCATGTCAAAGACATTCTTCACAGCTCTATCATAGTTGTGTTATACTTGCAAGGAATTTTGTGTCTTTCTATCTCTTTTTCTCACATAAAATACCTCCTGATTGTTAACTAATAAGAACATTTCCTTTAAAAAAGCTATAAATATACTAGCAACTATCTATATTTTTCATTCAGGCAACACATGTATGCCAGGCACTGCTCTAGGTGCTTGAGACATATAAGAGCTTGACATAGATATATCAGTGAACAAACCAGCAAAGATCCATCCTTCCCTGGAGCTCACCATTTTTATGTCCAGCACTGGTTCAGAGTTTGAAGATGAAAAATAATTACTAAGGATCTTATTTTTCCTTGAGAAAACTGCAACGTGATTAAGATAATGAACAAAGTAGTGGACTGACATTTGCCATGGACATAATAAATAAACAATGTGTGTGTACATGCAACAATTAACCCATTTAACTATATTTACTAAGGAGTAAGATCAAGGACCTATGCTAAGCACTGATTAAAACATGGCCCAGAGTTCAAATCGCTTGCATTTTAAGATGAGAGCTGTAGGGTCAAAGCAATGCTAATAGATGGTATAAGATAAGCCACAAATAAAATGTCGAATGATTTTGGAGATGAGAGATCACATCCAGCTATACTCACAGAAGTGGTGAAATTTAAATTGAGATCATATGATTAAGATTTGGATAAGCGAGGGCTTCCCTGGTGGTGCAGTGGCTGAGAGTCTGCCTGCCGATGCAGGGGACACGGGTTTGTGCCCTGGTCCGGGAAGATCCCACATGCCGTGGAGCGGCTGGGCCCGTGAGCCATGGCCGCTGAGCCTGCGCATCCGGAGCCTGTGCTCCGCAGCGGGAGAGGCCACAACAGTGAGAGGCCCGCGTACAGCAAGAAAAAAAAAAAAAAGATTTGGATAAGCGAATATTATGAGGTGGAGCTACATTATAAAAAGAAAATTATATGTGTGTGTGTGTGTGTGTGTATATCTCCTTACTTTTGTAGTCCAATTATATGTATATGTACGTATATATATACACTTGAGTAGTCTAATTATATGTATATAGACATGTATGTATGTATATGTTTACATGTATATATGCATATGTGTAGTATATATGTATATATACTTGATAGTCTAATTGTATGTACATATATATATATATATATATATATATATATCCTTACTTATGTCGTCTAATTTAACCCTGTAATGAAGAGGAGATGATGAAGGAAAAGAGTACATGTAGGGAAAAGAAGAAGGAAAGAGAAAAGAAGAGGTTCAGTAAAGGGAAGTGATGGAGATGCATGAAAAAGGGGAGGAGAAGAACAGTGGGGAAGGGCTAGAAAGAGAAGAAGGGGACAACTAAAATTTTTTTTAGTATATTCTACATGGAAGACACTGAACTGGACACTCTGCATGAATTGCTTCATTTTCTATTCATAAAAGTCCAAAAGAGAAGGTATTATTCTAATCTCCAGTTTATAGATAAACAAGGCCTAGATAAGTTAACACATAACTTACTCAAAGTCTTGTATTTAGTAAGTTAAAAAGGCAGAATTTATTCCCGAGTTTGCTTACTTAATTATATTTTCTTCAGGTAGAAAAGTTACTTCAGGTTAGGGTAAAACAAGAAGGAAAATAATCTTCACGAAATCCTGGGCAATCCTTACCAATCATATCAAAGTCAGAAGCCAGTGAATGAGATCACAAAATAAGGCACTCATTTCCCATTCTTCTACTCCCAGCACCTAGTACAGTGCCAAACACATTGTAAAGGTATAGTTATATTTGAAAACCAGTGAAACTTTGAAAAAAATATTAGGAAAAGGATAAAGATCATGGAGTAGCATCACAGAAACCAAGCAAGCCTCAAAAAAAAAAAAAAAAAAGGTGATGAATTACATCTAATGCCCCAGAGATGGCAAGAAAAATGAAGACTAACAAAAAAACTGCTAAATTCAACAATTAAAAGGCCTTTTCATTCTCTTACTGGTGACATTATTCATTTATTTTTGTTTTTCTTTAACCAATTTTACTGAATGATAATTTACATGTAAAATTAGATCTAGTAAAAGGGTACTTGGATGAATTTTGATAGTTGTATACCTTAAAAACCACCATAATCAAGGTACAAAATAGTTCCATCACTCCTCAAATATTCCTTACCTAATGGTGTCTTTTAATGATAGTATTTCTTAGTTTTAACACAGTTCAATTTTGATGAAGAGAGTGTCTTTTCATGAACAGAATTTCTTAGTTTTAGTGTAGTCCAATGTATCAATTTTTCCTTTATAGTTAGTGGATCTTGTGTTCTGTTTAAGAAATGTTTCCATACTACTCAGTATGGAAGTTCCTTAAAAAACTAAAAATAAAGCTACCATATGATCCTGCAATCCCATTCCTGGGCATATATCCAGAGAAAAACATAATTCAAAAAGATACACACACCCCAATGTTCACTGCAGCACTATTTACAATAGCCAAGACATGGAATCCACCTAAATGTCCATCGACACATAAATGGATAAAGAAGACATGGTACATACATATTGATGCAATGGAATATTACTCAGCCATACAAAAGAAAGAAATAATGCCATTTGCAGCAACATGGATGTACCTAGAGATTATCATACTATGTGAAGTAAGTTAGAGAAAGACAAATATCATATGATATTTCATATGATATCGCTTATATGTAGAATCTTTTTAGAAAATGATACAAATGAGCGTATATACAAAACAGAAATAGAGACATAGAAAACAAACATATGGTTACCAAAGGGGAAAGGGGGAGGAGGGATAAATTAGGAGTTTGGGATTGACAAATACACACTACTATATATAAATAAATAAACAATGATCTACCGTATAGCACAAGGAAGTATACTCAATATTTTGTAATAACATATATATATATATAACTGAATCACTTTGCTGTACACCTGAAACTAACACAACATTGTAAGTCAACTATACGTCAATTTAAAAAGAAAAAAGGAAGCTTTCTGTATCTCAACTTGATGAAGAAATCCATGCATATTATTTTAGAAGCTTTACTGTTTTGATATTCACGATAATCTACCTGTAATCCAACTATATACATTGGCTGAAGAAACTGAATAAAAATAAAATGTGTACAGCTATTAAAATGACTAAACTTTTAATGTCAACTTGAATGTACATCAGTAGATGAATAAACCTGGTATACTCATAAAATGGAATATTACTCAGAAATAAAAAGGAATGAACTTTTCTTTTGAATGAATCTTAAAATAATTATGTTGTGACAGAGCCAGACACAAAAAGCACACTTGCTGTGTGACTGCATTTATATAAAATGGTTTAATGAAAACCATAGTAATAGAAAGCAGATTAGCAATTGTTTGGGGATAGAGCAAGCAGGATGGCAAGAATTATAACAGCACACTATGAAGCTTTTTGGGGTGGTGAATATTTTTATTATCTTGATTGTGGTGACAGTTTTATTAATGTATTAATATGTTAAAACTCATAAAATTGTATACTGAACACATGTGCAGTTCATAGTATAGCAATTATGCCCTAATTAAGCTGTTAAAAATAATTGAATTGTGTATCTTCACACAACAGAACATTAAACAGAAATGAAAAATTTTAAACTACAGCTCTATGTGGCAACACAGATAATTCTTAAAGCATTAAGCAAAGAGGCCAGACAATAAAAAATACATAGAGTGTTACCAAAATAAGTATGAAACTTATTGCGGTAATCATTTCTTGATGTATATAATTCAAGTCATTATGCCGTACATTTTAAAATTATATGCTACTGTATGTCAACTATATCTCAATAAAACTGGAAGAAAAATAATTTTAAAAATTAAATTAAAAAAATAAAATGGGAAAAAATACATAGAGTCTGATTCCATTTAATATGAAGTTCAAAAGCAAGCAAAACTAATCTAAGGCATTAAGAGATACAACATTGGTAAATCTTGGGAAGAACAGAAAAGGCAGAAATCGGGAAGGAGCATGAAGAGAACGTCTCAGGAGATGAAAATGTTCTATAAAGCAGCATAAACAAAGTTTAAATTTAGTTATTGATTGGGAGAAAATATCTGCAAGATGTGTAAGTGACTATAAAGTTTTAGAATACAGAATAAAGAAATTTACATATATAAGAAAATTACATCCCGTGTTTGAAAATTGTCCAAAGCTACGAATAAGCAATTCACAGAATGGACAAAAAAATGGAAAGATATTTAACCTCACTAATAATTTTAATTTATATTTCCCAGATTATTAGTGAGGTTAAATATCTTTTCATATTTTTTTTCTTACTGCATCTTCAGCACCTAAGACAGTGCCTGGCTCATGGGAGCCACTCAATATATACTCCTTAAATGATTAAATACTCAATATTGGTAAACATGGGGAATACAAGTGGCCTTTTATTAAAGTGGTCTAAAAATTGATGTAATTACATTACAGACTAATCTAATGAAGCTGGAAGGTGTGTGCATGCCATTTAACCCAGCTCATCCACTTCTAGTTATACATCCTGGAAGTATTCTTCCTCATATGTTGAAGAATATTCACTGCAACATTGTCTTCAATGAATATTTGAGATAAAAACTCTTAATTTCCTTCAAAAAGGAATTGGTTAAATAATTATAAAATCGCATATTATGGAATACTATGCAATAATAAAAATGAATGAAATAAGGCCATATGCAACAACATGAATTATCATAAGAGTGAGAAAAAAAACTATTTACAAAAGAGTGTATCCAGCATATGATACCACTTGCATAACATGGAAACAGTACCACATATTGTTTAATGAAACACCTAAACGTTTTCTTTGTAATAAAGCATGTATGGGGAATTTATTTGCCAGGTCCAGGATAGTCATTACCTTTTTTGGGGGTGGTAAGAAAAGACTGAAGAGAACACTTCTACTGTAAGAGCTTCTACTGAGCTCTTCTACTGTACATATCATGGATGTTTCTGTTTGTTTAGATAAAAGATCTGAGTCAAATATGACAAATATTAAAATTGGCTGAGGTTGCTTGGATAGTAAATACATGAATATTGTTTCAAATATCTCTGTATTTTCTGTATATTTGAAATACCTTACACTTAAGATAAAGAAATGGAGGTGGGGGGAAGATACAAGAAAGAGATTTACCTTGTCCTCGAGCTAGGTGAGTACAGTGTGTCTGTAATGTGGGGAGCAATGTCTGCTGAGGGATAAGGAGCTTGCAATGCAAGTGGGGCTAAGTGAGTATGGTAATATATGGCCCATAACCTCTGAGAATAAGGTAAGAATTGTGGTTAACAGTATATGAAACATCCTAAGTTATACAGATCAGCATATAAAATGCATATCCATGGCAGCAATGTAGTTCATAAAAGGGTACAAGATCTGGAGAATGGACTGGGATGCCACGTACCAAAAAAAAAAAAAAGCCGAAATCTTTGGCTATTCGTAATTTTAACACATATCTACCGACAAATTTTAAAACTTTCCAAAATAGGGCTAACCCTGGTAGTGCTTTCTTGAAGCTAAAAACTAATAAATCTTACTACTACCAGAGAGAGTACGTTGTCATTAGGATGAAAACTTAGGACCCTGTGTAGGGCCATACTGAATGCCAAGGACAGAGTCAGCGTAAGTATCCAGTCTTTTTTTTTTTTTTTAACATCTTTATTGGAGTATAATTGCTTTACAATGGTGTGTTAGTTTCTGCTTTATAACAAAGTGAATCAGTTATACATATACATATGTTCCTATATCTCTTCCCTCTTGCGTCTCCCTCCCTCCCACCCTCCCTATCCCACCCCTCTAGGTGGTCACAAACCACCTAGCTGATCTCCCTGTGCTATGCGGCTGCTTCCCACTAGCTATCTATTTTACGTTTGGTATCCAGTCTTTTCAAGTCCTTTCCTCCCCACACAAGGAAATCTGTGCTTCTGTAGCCAAATGAAGATTTAAGCTCGGGCTGGCCTTGGCTCTGCCCCCATCAAAGTAGAGCTCACTGAACTGTTTGATTGTGAGTAGCTTCTTTGATTTTTAAACTGGTTAAATATGATGAAAAGCTGTGCACAAACTTGCGAATGAACCCCAGAAAGACAAAGGCCTTCGGAATGGACATTTCAAATGAGCTAAGTAGGCGGAGAAGTGATTGTTCGTATTTCATGGGGACTTGGCTTTTCATGAATTCATCTCAGTGTCATCTTTCATACATATTACAGTGTCAGTTCATTAAAATTCTTGATGCAGTGCTGAACCTGGTCAGACTGAAATGGGGCTGACAAACCTCATGTCTGCTGCACAGATAACCAGACCTTATGAAGGTGAAATTAGTTTTCAGGAGCTGTACTGCTCACTTGATTGATTCCGTCTTAGAAGTCATATGACTTAATGTTTCCTGCTTGGGCTGCCTCTGTCATGCAAACATGACCTGATAACACATTGTCAGGAGCGCTCCAGAGAGCTAACAGCAATCTAACATCTTTCTACTGAGTGTGAAGTTCCATCTGAAATGTGCATATTTGATAAGCAGCTCGTCTTCTCTCTGTCCTTTTCATTTTCAGAAAGTTAATCTTCTCTGCTTTAGTGAGTGCAGTGGGGAGATGAGGTGGGCAGACATGCCGCAGGTGGCCCCAAACTCTGCTACGTGAGGGAAGCTCACTGTCTAGAGGCCATTCTGTCTGGACATCACTTCCAAGAAACAGCCAGACAAGAAGTGACAATACAGGTCCACTGTTGTGTTCAGGAGGGAGAGTGTTTTCAAGGACTCAGACGTGGAGAAAATGGAATCAGGGAGTTTCATTACTGAGTGTTATTTGACTTTGTTGTCAAAGATTCATTTAACCATCTCACCATGGCAAAAATCTGTATTGTATATTCAGTCTAAAGTACACAATGTCTTCTTCTGAATCAGAGGTGGCTGACCTCATAGAATTTTAATGCTGGAATTCATATAGAGGCCCCCTTTCATATCCCATTTTACAGGTGAGCAAAGCTAAGCTCAGAGAGGCTCAGTGGTTCATCCAAAGTCACATAACTATATTAGTGGTAGATCCAGGGCTAAGATTCCGATCTCCAGGTTCGGTTTAGTCCTCCTGGCACTCCACTGCACAGACCCTCACCCAGAAGTCTGACTTGGGCTTCAAAGAGATTCCAAGAAGGTCACATCTGGACCCAGGGTAACAGCTTCTCATTCCTGATCTAGGCTTCATATTTTCTCACATAATAACGTCATTTTATATTAAAGTTTACAAGTTACGAAGTGTGACCACAGACGTTATCTCATTGCCCTTCACAAAGAAAGTTTATGAGACAAAGCATTCAAGGCATTGCTCTCACTTCACTGGTAAAGAAACTAAGAGCGAGAAGTACCTGCATTGTCACTCCTTGGCTGGCTGCCTCTTGGAAGTGACATCCAGACATGTTGGCTTCTAGACAGTGAGCTTCTCCATGTGCCAGAGTCTGGGGACACCCACAGGGTGTCTGCCCACCTCATTCCCCCACTGCACTCACTTGCTCAAGGCCAACCAGAAGGCAGTTGAAGGAATTGGATGGAGGTAACCAAAGAAGAGATAGACACAGGAATCCAAGAACCAGAGTATCCAACACTGAAGAGTGGCAACACTGAAGAGCTGCCAGTCTGCAGAGCAACCAGACCAGACAAAAGCAAGAGGGGCAGGAGCTCCAGAAAGAAGGCTCAAGAAAATAATAAAACCGAAATGATAAATCATCTGATATATCTGATCATCGATAAAAGAATACTTGTGGCCAACTGATCTGAAGGAGAATTTTGAAAAAAAGAAAGGTACATAGAAGGCTAAGTGAATTTTAAAAAGAGAAACAATAATTATCCCCAGGAAAAATTCAGAAGGAAGCGTTGTTCTAGTAGACTATTTAGCTCTAACGTAAACAGTATTCAAAAGGCATAACAATTTGATCACTGACTTTAGATTAACTAAGAGATGTAATACAGATACACTGAGAGGACAGTGGAGAGGTGAAGTTGTAGGAGACAAAGGACTATAAGAGAGCCAAATTCTCATTTCCATAAAAAGAACTCAATAAACAATGTTTAAAGTTGATAAATCTGTTAGTTTTTGCTGCATAACACACAACTACAAATGTTAGTGGCTGTAAACAAGAACCATTTTATTTGCTTAAGATTCTGGAGGGTAACAATTTCGGCTGCGCTTAGATGGGATGATTTATCTCTGCTCCATGTGTCAGCTGGGCTCATTCATGTGTTTGTGGTCAGCTGACAGTGGACGGCTTCATGCATGTACTTGGAAGTTCGCTGGCTGTCACCTGGGTCAATGGAAGCAACTGGGCTAGCCTGGGCTTCTTTACATGGTGGTAGCCACAGGGCTCCCATGTGCAGCAATAAAACGAATCCCAATTTCAAGCCTCTGCTTGTATCATGTTTGTTAATGACACACTGGACAAAACAAGGCACACAGCCAGGTCCAGATTCAAAGGGTAGAGAAATACACAATACCTCTTCAGGAAGAACCTATAAAATTACACTGAAAAATTGAGTATATTCAAAGGTGGGAAACTTTGTGGCCATTTTTGAAATCTACCACAATAGAAATGGACAGAATAGATATTCTATTTTAATTACAAATTGAAAAACTAGAATTAAGTGGTAATAATGTACAAATCACAAATATATATCTACAGGACAATTGGAGACAGAATGGCTGCTTTAATATTACTTGAATGAATACATGTAGGTAGGATGAAATTTTCAATGTGTCTGAAAAGTATACTGAAAAAAAGTATACTGTATACTGAAAAGTATCTGACAGAACTTCAAAAAGTCTTGCATCTAAAACTACTTAGAAATTAAGATGATGTGCTCCAGAAATTGTGTTAGGTAACACGGAAAGTGGATCTAAAAATGAGAACTCCAGTGACAGGTTCTATGGACTAAATATGACCCTTAAAATTCATATGTTGAAACTCTAGTCCTCAATGTGATGGTATTTGGAAATGAAGACTTTGGGAGGTAATTAGGTCATGAAGGTGGAGCCCTCATGATGGGATTAGTGGTCTTACAAGAGACAAGAGAGAATCTGCTTCCTCTCTTTCTCTTTCTCTGTGCCATGTGAGAATACAAGGGGAAGGCTGTCCACAAACCAGGAAAACTGAATTGGCCAGCACCATAAGCTTGGACTTCTCAGCCTCTAGAGCTTCCAGAAATAAGTGTTGTTGGCCAAGCCACACAGTCTATAGTGATTTGTTATAGCAGCCCAAGATGTTTAAGACAATAGTTCAATTCAACTATTTTAGGAAATACGTGTTTTAAAAAAGCAGTATTTCTTAATCAGTATGTTATGTTACATGATTTAAACATGTATCTTAAATAAATTATGAATTAAATATCACCATTAGGAATTGAGTATACTATATCTTTTTTAAAATATTTATTTATTTTTGGCTGCACTGGGTCTTAGTTGCAGCACGCAGGATCTTCGCTGCGCCATGTGGGATCTTTAGCTGCAGCATGCAGGATCTTTTAGTTGCGGCATGCGGACTTTTAGTTGCGGCATGCAGACTCTTAGTTGTGGCATGTGGACTCTTAGTTGTGGCACGCATGTGGGATCTAGTTCCCTGACCAGGTATCAAACCCTGGCCCCCTGCATTGGGACCATGGAGTCTTTTTTTTTTTTTTTAAGATTTATTTATTATTAATTTATTTCTTTTTGGCTGCATCAGGTCTTAGTTGCAGCACACAGCATCTTCATTGAGGGCATGAGGGATCTTTTATTGCGGCTTGCAGGCTTCTCTCTAGCTGTGGCATGTGTGTTTTCTCTTCTCTAGTTGAAGTGTGCGAGCTCAGTAGTTGTGATGCTTGGGCTTAGTTGCCCCATGGCATGTGGGATCCTAGTTCCCTGACCAAGGATCAAACCCGTGTCCCCTGCATTGTAAGGTAGACTCTTTACCACTGCACCACCAGGGAAGTCCCAGGGAGCGTGGAGTCTTACCCACTGGACCACCAGGGAAGTCCCTACTATATCTATGAAGTAATCAATCTGGCCAAAAACTTTTACTTTAGTCTTCTATTGAGAAAGTGATAATTGCCTTCTCTTAGCTGATATTTGGATATTCAGACACATTTTATACCTATATAAAGAATTACACCAAATTACTAGTAATAGTTATTTCTCAGTAAGCAAACTGCCAAGAATTTTAGAAATCTTCTGTTGGAATTATCTAGTTTTCTAAAGTAAATATACATTGTGATTTTAAGTGGTAACCATTGCCCACTGTACCAGCTCTAGGTCCTTAGTTCAAACCCCAAGTTTCCATACAAGAGAAGATTTTCCCCAATTTCCTCAGTCTCCAACATTACTGAGATCATCACCATCTCACCAGATGTTTCAGGTCACCTTTGGCCTGACAGTTTTCCTAAGGATGCTGTAGGGAGGCATTAGGGGTGGCTGAAAGGTGATGAGTAATGATTAGTTATCATGAGTAATGATTACTAACTCCTAGGTGTCAGCCCTCGGAGTTCTTGGTGTAGATGGAAGGAAGGAAGTCCCACTCGTATAAGATCAAACAATCTACTGACTCATGTCTGGTCCTGGCAAAGTGAAGTCCCATCTCACATAAAGACTGTTTGAGAGGTTAGTTATTCAGGGTCAAACAGTGCCCCTTGCAGAGATTCTTCAAACAAACCAGAGAAAAATTAAGTGTGGAGGTGATGAAACGTTTCTGTATCCTGATTGTGGCAGTGGTTAAAATTCATAAAACCAGACACAAACACAAAAAGTCATTTTTCTACAGGATAATTTAAAAATAAAATTTAAACAAAGTATTTGTCATGGAAAAAATGAGTTCCACATTCCTCCAGGATAGGAAAGGCTCACAGACTTTAAAACCAATACAGAAAGGAACTGCCTGACTTTCATTCTCTGGAAAGAATGTTTGCATTACATCCTAGATAAGGTGTCCTCTCTTTAGAATAGACCTAAATGCCATGAATTAAAAAATGATAAAACCACTGAATATCCACATCAAAAGAAATCAAACATCCTATCTTGCCACCTATAAACTAATGTTAATTTTTCAATTCATTCCATTATTCCTGTTGGAAAATCTATTTCCTGAATTTTGTCCTGGTTCTGTACAACTCCATTAGCATCCAACATTGTACCCAACACCTAGCTCATTGTTTAGTACACAGTAAGCATGCCATAAATATTTGTTAAATTAATTAATAATTTATATTTGCTCCCAAATTGGCATATTCTGATGAAGTCAATATAACACTGAAATTTCTCTTATAATCACCCAATAAACCATTTACCACTAGTGTTATCGGTGACCCCATAGAGCAAATGTAAGCAAAACAACTCCACAAATGTGTGCATTCAATAGCCTCTACCCACTCATCTCCACACATTTTGGGTAAGGGCTGGTGTCTGGCTCTGCTGCTCCAGCCTCTTGGAAGAGAGATAAAAGGTTAGTGTGCCAAAGAGAGCACTGCAATACTAAGGGCTGTGTTTAAGAATTCTGAACATTTCATATTTTAAGTTGGACAAAGGAAGGGAAAAATACTACCTTAATTATCAAACACCTCTTTTTCTCTTGCTTTTTCTCTAGTGTCATCAGTTCACAAACACCAAATCAACTAATTTTATCTAGCATTACTCAGGATGCCTTGTTTTATCAAAGTGCCACGCATACTTCCAGAAAGGAAAACAAGAGAACCGCTTCTCCCATGTAGTCACATCTCAGAGGACAGAAACCTAAAATAAACACAACCTTTATAACCTAATCCTGAACTGCAAGAACTCTGAACTCTATTATATTTCTTTGCCTTCCGGCTTGGAGAAAGTCACGTTGCTGACTTCAGGTGAAGAGTGATGAATGAGTGCTCCTGGTTAATTCAGAACCTCATCAGCCTTTCCCAGGCAAACTGTTTCTTGCTTTTCCAGAACCAAGCCTAGGCTGCAGCCATTGGCAGAGAAGGTTTATTACAGGTAAGGCAATCAGTGGAATGGGGCTGAAATCTCCGAACAGTTTTCCCATCTGTGGCATCAACGCTGTTTGGGAGCAGAGGTGATAGGCCTGTGTGTTTGACTGAGTGTTTGCTCTGCTTCACAGAGTACAGACACGCCCGGTGCATCACCCTGCCTATTCACCGCACACTTTAAGCTTGCTGAGGTTCATGTCATAAATGCAACTATAAACCTGGCCATGTTTATTGTGTGTCCCAATTCCCTTCTCTTTTTAACAAGCGGAACTTTCATTTATTGGTCCTTCTTCCCTAACACGTCTGAGAAATTTCCTCCAGGTTTGAAGCATTCATTCATTTTCCTTTGAAATCCTCTAGATGCATTTTTCAGATCAGCCACTAGATGCCCAGATGCCAAAATAAAACTCTAGCAGCTTTTCCGAGGAAAACAATGGTTGTGTAATTTAACAAAGATATTTTTTTCAACCATGTTATCCAGTGGCCTGGGCGAGGTTTTCACGTACTTAAGGAGTTTTTTGTTTGTGTGTGTGTGTTTAATGTACTGAACAATGTTATTATATATATTAAGAGGAGAAAGTTCTCAAACCAAGAATTATTAGAAATAAAAAAATCCCAGAAGCTGCCAGTACTTCTCTGACAATATAGAGCTAGAAAAAACTGCCATAGATCCCAGCGCCCAAGCTTCAAACTTCATGACCCTCATGAAACATTCTTCACCAGCCACACTCCCTGGCTTACTTGTAGCAGCACCTAGAACACCAGGGTCTGAACTCTAGCAGAAATCGAAGTGGTAAGCTGGGACCTTGAAGTATCCCCGACACAGGTAGTTAATATGATTTCGTTGTCAGTGTCCTTTTTACTGGAACTTTCTGCTTCTGTTCTTTTGAAGGATAAATGAGTTCCACTCTGGCTAGATTTTATATGGTACATCATCAATATACAGAGCATCCAGACATCAGTGATGCGCTGCAAAGAACCTCAAAATCACAGCCTAGGAAATGCTAGTGAAGGAACAGAGCTGGATTTGCCTGCATGCCTCAGAGTGACTTGGAAAGAGAGTACATGAGCATGGGAAAGGTTTTCAAATATGTAAAGGGTCATAACGTTAACACCCAAAACTGTAGCCCTGGAAGAAAACTTTGAGAGCACTGCCACCAAGAGAGAGGATAATATTCTCAATCCATATGGCCCCTTTCCTCATTGATGGACACAAGCCCTTCTTTACCTATATGATTTTCAGCAAAGCTTTCTTTTTTTAAAGAAAAATTGCTTTTCATTTAAAAGTTTATTTTTTCCAGCTCTATTGAGATATAACTGACATAAAACATTGTGTAAGTTTAAGGTGTACAATTTGGCGTATGTATATATTACAAAATGATTACTACAGTGAAAGTTAGTTAACAGATCCATCACCACAGTTATGATCCTGTGTGTGTGCTGAGAACTTTTGAGATCTACTCTTTTAAGCAACAAGGACTTAACTGTAGAGCAAAGGGAATTATACCCATTATCTTGTAATAACCTATAATGGAATATAATCTGCAAAAATACTGAATCATTATGCTGTACACCTGAAACTAAAACTATATTGTAAATCAACTATACTTCCATTAAAAAAAAGGAAAAAGAAGAAAAAACATTTAAAACAAAAAAATCTACTTTTAGCAACTTCTAAATATACATTACAGTATTGTTAACTATAATTACCATGCTGTACATTACATCCCCAGAACTTATTCATCTTTTTTCCCAATTTTACTGAGATATAATTGACATATAACATTGTACAAGTTTAAGGTGCACAACATAATGATTTTATGTATGTATATACTATGGAATGATTAGTACAATATGTTTAGTTAACATTCATCACTTCACGTAGTTACTCAACAAAGCCCTTATGATGGTTCAAAACAATGGAAGAAAATGTTACGCAGATAAATGAAGAATCACCCAACTTGCCTCAAGCCCATCGTGGCTAAAATGAACCATCTAAATAAGATGATTTCCTGCCTCATTCTTAGCCTGCTTCCACGTGGCCGGATCGCCTCACTTTTTGCAGTGGGGAAGTCTCTTGTTGCCTCCACACTTTGGGGTCCAGGCCAAATTTCCTCCTTGGTCTTAGGGAAAGGAGGAAGCTGTTTAACTCCTTCATGCTAAGATTTGCCTCTGCAAGACTTCCTTTCTGGCTCCAGAGAACTTGGGGTGACGGTCAGGGAGCAGCCATTCCTTCTGCACGTAGCCTATACCTCACCCTAGGTTCTGACCTAGCTATCTGGCTATAAGCAATAAAAAAAAAATGAGTTGAGATATTTAGATTTTTTTCACTGTTGCCTTTGCAAGAAAGAACTTCTAACAGTGAAAGCTGAGCACCAGGAAAATGTGTGGATTTCAAAGTAGTGAGTGTCCCATCACTGAAACGGTTTATGATGAGGTAGTGTAGCCCCTGCCCAAGCTGTTGAGGAAATGGTTCCTGAATTGGGGGAATGATTAGTCCCAAAGACCTCATTTAATACTTTCCTTCCAATTCTACATTTCTATCATTTTTGTAGACCACATTCCAAAACGTGAAAAGGACAGGCCCAGCATTTGGAAGCCATACAGAGTAATGATATAACAAAAAAGAGATTCCCCCTCCCCCCCCCAAGATGGCAAGTGATTGTATGAGGTTACTGAGGTTAACTATTTCCCTAACAGGGCTCAGTATAAGCCTGAAAAACATTTGCTTTAAAAAACATCTGGGGAGGACTTCCCTGGTGGTACAGTGGTGAAGAATCCACCTGCCAATGCAGGGGACATGGGTTCAAGCCCTGCTCCGGGAAGATCCCACATGCTGCGGAGCAACTAAGCCCATGCATCACAACTACTGAGCCTGCGCTCTAGAGCCCATGAGTCACAACTACTGAGCCCACATGATGCAACTACTGAAGCCCATGTGCCTAGAGCCCGCACTCTGCAACAAAGAGAAGCCACCGCAATGAGAAGCCCGCGCACCACAGTGAAGAATAGCCCCCACTCGCCGCAACTAGAGAAAGCCCACGCACAGCAACAATGACCCAACACAGCCATAAATAAATAAATAGATAGATAGATAAATAAATTTATTTTTTAAAAAATCTGGGGAGAGTAACACCACATTTTCTTTAGCAATAGTTCTTACACAGAGCGATGCTGCCTGTCAAATATTGACACCTAAGTCATTTAGAATCACTTATTTTAAGAAGTAAGTAAATCTGTATACATATACCACAACTTCTTTATCCATTCCCCTGTTGATGGACATTTAGGTTGCTTCCATGTCCTGGCTATTGTAAACAGTGCTGCAATGAACACTGGGGTGCATATGGTACATATATATACAATGGAATATTACTCAGGCATAAAAAGGAACAAAATTGGGTTATTTGTAGAAATGCAGATGGACCTACAGACTGTCATACAGAGTGAAGTAAATCAGAAAGAGAAAAGCGAATATCGTGTATTAACGCATATATGTGAAATCTGAAAAAAATAGGTACAGACGATCTTATTTGCAAAGAAGAAATAGAGACACAGACGTAGAGGACAAATGTATGGATACCAAGGGGGTGGGTGGGATGAACTGGGAGATTGGGATTGACATACATACACTATTGATACTATGTATAAAATAGATAACTAATAAGAACCTACTATATAGCATAGAGAACTCTACTCGGTGCTCCGTGGTGACCTAAAAGGGGAGAAAATCCAAAAAAGAGGGGATATATGTATACGTACAGGCGATTCACTTTGCTATACAGTAGAAACTAACACAATATTGTAAAGCAGCTATACTCCAATAAAAATTAAAAAAAAAAAAAAGTAAGTAAATCTGACTGGGAAAGGGAAACTTAAGTCAGGCTCCTTGCTGGCAAATGCTAAAGCAGGCATCTTACAACGCTGATCCTATTATTCAAATATTCTGCATCTTCTAGAAACGCGATCCATATATTCCCATACCACATCAAGGAGGAGCTTCTGCCTGGTCAGCCATGGCAAAGAACTGTGTGGAGTTCCCTGTCACGTTGCAGAGGCAGAAGGTGGCCAAAAAGACAAGTCACTTGCGCAGATTCCTCCCTAGAGCAAGAGACCTACACGGACTGCTTCTATTATTTACTCGGTATTATATGTCAAGTAATTGGAAGAACTTTTACATTCCAAGGGACTATGGAGAGCTGTCCATTCACCAACATATGGTGTTACATATGTCAAAACTGAAGGCATGGAAAAGCCAGATTCCCTGAGTGACATCCATCCACAGCAGGACCAACGTCTGGGAGTGAAGCCATGGTCACTCCAAGATTCATTCATGCCAAAACTGACTACAGATTCCTCTCTATCAGAGAGCTAGTGGTTTTTTTACAGCAGAAAATTTCAGCCATAAAACTTGCCTCCTCCTTCCTTCCCTATGAGAGTCTTACAAAATGCTTTATGGTCTGTGTATACGATTTAACATCAGCTCAAGTAAAAATCATCGTTAATTTCTTCCCAAAAGGTATACTGGGTGGTTCTTGCCAACTTGATGTTATCATTTCTCCGACAACATATGTTGTGACAGTCATGCACTGATGACATGGAGGAGGCCTCAATGAAAATGCTGCCAGGGATAGCAGGCTCCCAGGTAGTGTGTTCATTCATTGACTCATTCCTTCATGCATCTGACACTGACTTAGCAAACACTGACTGTGTGTGGGGCAAGGTGTTCGGTATTAGTCTGAGTGAGATCCACGGTCCCTACTCAGCATAGGACTTCGTGTAAACTCAGTATGGCAAGTGGCACAACGGAGTGAAGCACAGAGCATAATGGGAACAGGGAGTTCGTGCAGAGAGAAAGACCCTATCTCAGCCCGAGGAAGAACCGTAGTTTTCAGCTTGACTGACGAGCAGGGAGCTGGAGAGTTAGAGGGGCAAAGCCATGAAGACGTGAGAATGCCAGTCATTTGGTTTATGGAGAGAATGGGGTCAAGAGGCAGGTGGCAGTCAATATAGACAGTTTGCATGACTCTGTCCTCAAGTTCTGATGAATCACTGAAGAATTTTAAGAAAGGGGGGTGGGTAGCATGATTAGATTCGTGTTCTAGAAAGATGATCCCATGGCAGCAAGACTAATGCACCATAATGGGAAATGAGAAGATCAGAGAAAAGGAAAACTTCTAGAAGGTTCCAATAAGGAAAGTTCTCAGGCAGTGGCAGTGAAGATGAAAAGAAGACTGATTGAGAAGGCAGATTTGTCTGTTTTAGTTGACCAATTAGATGTGGGCGTTCAGTAAGAAGGAGGAATCTAGGCTTATTTATGGGTATCTGGCTTGGTCCAGGACTAAGGCCCTCATACCTAGATACACATTAGAATTAATTGAGGAGCATTTTTAAATACCCAGCCTGGGCCCTCCTCCCCCAGGGTTCTTATTAAACAGGTCTGGGATGGGGCTCAGGGAACAGTATTCTTTAAAAACTCCCTGGGTGACTCTAATGTGTAGCCAGGTTCAAGGACTTGAGATCTAGGGGATAAATGTGACACCAAGAGACAGAAAACACAGGAAGATAGAGGAGGGTGGCCATCATTGCACAGAGGGCAAAAGAGGACAATCCGGATTTCTGTCTTGTCCTGCCGAGGTTGAGAAGGGGGTCAATTCTGGGTCAGTACAGATTTCATTGTCTGTGCTACTGTGTCAACATTTGCCAAAACATTTGTTAAAACTTGTGCTCTGATTTTGGGTTTCAAATGTACAGCTAGCTCCTTTTAGCGCTAGAAACATGGCTCTGGTATAAAGAAGAGAAAATAACTACAGGGAAACTTTTCTGCAGGAAAAGTGCATAAAAAAGGGTCAAGGATAAAACAGCAGGAACTTACATCTGAATCCAAAATCCAAAACAGCAGGAACTTACATCTGAATCCAAAATCCAAAACAGCAGGAACTTACATCTGAATCCAAAATGATGTGCTATATGATTTTTCTGGGGTAAAGCTTCCCAACCCGTGAATCCTTCCTTTGGCTAAACTCTTGAGCTAGGGAACTGTTGTTGTACTGAAATCATTCTGGATGCCCAGGAGCACTGAAGGGATTAATGAACAGTTGTGTAGCTAGCCCGTCCCAGAATCCAATGAATAATCAATGGTACTTGAGGCTCCTTAGGTAATTGAATTGCAAACCTGGTAATAAGGAGACTTGTATCCAATAGTAGAATTACACTCTATTTCCTAATGTAGATATTGATGAAAGACCACTGTTCATATGGATTATTTACCTTCTATCTCTATTAAAAATCGAGCACAGTAAATTGTCTGTTTGCTAATATATTTTTCCTACCTATACCTTGTGCAGAATGAAGTACAACTTACAGCTACACAAGCCCATCACATCCACCTCCCAACTACAGGAAACAAGTACAAAAGTTACTCTAATCTATTTACTTTCAGAATTGAGGTGAAGAACATATACGTGACAGCTGGTGTAACACAGGCTTTAGGGATCCAAAAAATTATTTGTTTTAGAACTCTACAACTGTACAGTGGTTTCAGAGAGATTTAGCATTGCTCCTGGAGGAAAAATTATGTGCTCTTTTCACTAGTTCTTAATGTGAATTCCCAATATTAAAATAAGCATGACAATTATTAGTAAATGGGAGTGTCATTGTCCAAAAGACTCATAAATTCACAGTAATCCCTTTTAAAACTAAATTGAGGACTTCCCTGGTGGTGCAGTGGTTAAGAATCCGCCTGCCAATGCAGGGGACACAGGTTCAAGCCCTAGTCAGGGAGGATCCCACGTGCCGCGGAGCAACTAAGCCTGTGCACTACAACTACTGAGCCTGCGCTCTAGAGCCCACGAGCCACAACTACTGAGCCCGCGTGCCACAACTACTGAAGCCCGCACGCCTAGAGCCCATGCTCCGCAACAAAAGAAGCCACCGCAATGAGAAGCCCACACACTGCAACTGAAGAGTAGCCCCCACTCGCCCCAACTAGAGAAAGCCCGCACACGATGAAGACCCAACACAGCCAAAACTAAATATATAAAATAAGTAAATTTTAAAATAAATAAATAAATAAATTGAATGGGCCATGCCTCTTTCTAAACTGTAACTTGGAAAAATTGCTTAAACCTCTTTAACCCTTGGCTCTCTAGTCTGTAAAGTAGGCTAATGATTACTCACATAATAGGGTGAAGAGAGTTAAAATAGTCTACGGAAAGCACCTACAATAGAATAAAAGCAATCTATTAGCCAGTGTTTATATA